>NC_056741.1:627912017-628212017 GCF_019279795.1 Protopterus annectens
GGTAGACAGGCCTTAACCAGTCTGATCATTGTTGATAAAAAGTTAAATCTATGGATTTAGCACCTTCTTTATCAAAGTCAAGGCTAAGAAGGACATGCATCATGTGTCAGTTATCTGGAAGACTTCAGTGCTCAACCCTGCAGAGTACTCATTTGGGTTATTTGCCAGGAAGAAGAGGTATACCCTAAGGCCCTGTCCCCAAATCTACATTTTCTATTCTCATATTTGCAACAATCTCAATAAATAAGAACTGCTGGGTAAACAAATATTTAGATAACTGCAAAATCAGTTGTTTTGCTCAGAATGCATGTGGTGCTGACAACTTTGAACATTTATATGAAACAGGGAATGGGTGCAATAAATGGTTTAAATTCAGCTTGATCAAATGCAACATTATGCACTTTGGGAAAAATACCAGAAAAACTTGTATATTTAACAATGATCCCACCAAAATAGGTCACAGAATATAGGGAGCTGGATATTATGATGTCTGCTTATGTGTCCTTTGTTGCCAGTGCTCAGTCAGGACGTGTTATAGCTGTGATGCAGATGAGATTTATAATGAAAAATCTTTCCACAAAGGATGAAGCGTGTCTAAAATCATTATTTGAAGTTTTCATCAGACCAGCTTTAGAGTATAATAATATATTTTGCATATATACTGTGGGTAGGTAATCATAGACTCCACCACAGTAAGGTGGTAAACAAATAAATATGGGGGTGCCAGTTAGTACCCCTGTGCAGGCTGTATGGTAGCTTGGAGGATTGCAGATCAGCACTGTTTAACCCTTCAAGCTATTTACATTTCCTCAGAGCAAAATGTAATGGCATCCAAGCTAAGCAAGTCTAGGACAGTGAAAACTTAAGGGAGAGGAGGGGGTCTTCCTGGAAATGATCCAGTTGTGTGCAGCTTCTGAAGTAGATCAATTTGCCTCCATTCAAAACAGACAGGAGAACAAATTCATCTCCAGGACTACTTGCAGAGTGAACTAGAAAACAGTTGTTTGTATTCACTTGGACAGGTATGCTATTATGAGTTTATACCTTTTTCTGTGGATGTACAGCAGGTATTAAAGTAGGCAAAAAATGCTACTAGGAAATCTTATATTATTAAATGGAAGAGATTTAGTAGCTGGTACCACACTAAACAGCAGGGCCCTTTCTGGATTTTTGTGCCGCTGGTTTTACAAACCTTTTGTGAGTTACTTCCCTCTGGCCAGTCTTACTCCTCTATCAGGATATATCTTTCATCCATTTCAGCATGTCTGCCCATGAATCCTCCCATATCTACTCGTTCTATGTTCAAGCTGTTCATGTAAGGAGTTTTGCATGTAAGACCACTTAGGAAAGACGTGGCACCTTCTTGAGCTCTTAACTTTGTGCTGGAAAAGTTAACTATGTATCCCTTTGAACCAGATCACTTGACTTGGAGGATTGTGTTGTGTATTTCACTGACATCTGCAAGATGAGGGTCTGAGTTGCAAACTCTTATGGTGGGTGAACCTTATTTGATAAGGTTACTTTAAGAACTCATCCCTCATTCCTTACTAAAGTGGTTTCAGAGTTAATTTGAATCAGACCATCAAGTTTCCTGTTTTCAATCCAGAATCTCAAAACCAGGAAGACATGATTCTATATTCTCTGAAGGTTCATAGGCAACTTAAGTATTATCTTGACAGAACTGAATCCTTTAGGAAAGCTGAACATCTGTTTGTTTCTTGTGAAGGGAAAACAAAGGGTAACTTGTGTCAAAACAAAACTGTTTCAAGATGGTTGTATGTTTTTATTGCTTTATAATACAGTACACACCCTCTTATCCAGTCTCGCTTTAACCAGACTCCACTTTAACCGGCTGTAGCAACAGTCAGAGAAGAACAACACTTTTGCGTCCTCTGTGCACTTCAGAATGTCTCGGCGTACCATTTTACTGTTAAAATGAATGTTAAAATATTGAAACAAAAATGAACTTGCAAGTTCATTTTTGTTTCAATATTTTAACATTTTAAGAGTAAAGCTTTGGGAATCTATTAATATATCTAAAGACTACTGCAGTGATTTATGATAAACATAGTACAGTGGTATACGTGCACTTACAATAACAGCTGATGTTCAATTAGATCACTGCTACCATAGATGTACCCTCCCTCCATTCCCCTTAATTATTTTTTGTTATGCACTTTTTGTAACTAGAGTTATGTCTTTGTACCCTAACTCTTTTTGTCTATCAGAACAGCAGCCTTCTTTTTTTTCAGTTAGCAAGGAAGTCCTGAAGTAATTTAGTACTCACAGTGCTGTTTTCTCCATCAGGAACTTGAGCTAACAGCAGCTTGGGTATATATGTGGAAGGAGCCAAAGGTTTTGGAAGACTGGCTGACTTATATCCTTGGCAGGATATAACCATATAGCTAAAAGATATTGTAGCAGTGATTTAATTGAACATTTACTGTTACCAACAGCTGAATATTTTTACTACATACCTATTAACTGTACAGGTTTTTGCAGAATTTCCAGATTTTTGCCATATATTTTGGGCCCGTTTTTCATAAAATTGTGTTTTTCTGGCAAATTAGTAGCAGATTATTAAAGACTGAAGGTAGAAAATAATAACAAATATTTGAGTTTAAGACCTTTATCCCTTCAGAAAATTCATGATAATGCAAAACTCCCTCTTTTCTAATATTGTTGGAAAAGCCTGGAATCTCCTCCCCAGTGAACTCTCCTCACTTCCCTCAGTATCATGCTTCAAAAACAAATTGAAAGTGTTCCTCAGAACACAATGGTTATGCCCCTGTACTAAGCCTGACTAGTTATGTATCTCTTAATACTTTGCTCTTCCTACCCCTTCTGCTCATTAACTGTAATTCCTTCCTTATTAACCATAATACTGTCTCCGTCTAGAACATCTTGATTGCACTAGCATGCTATGTTATGCCTGTATTCTGCACTGCTGAATTTACTGTGATAACCTGTAATATGCATTGTAAATATGATTTCTTTTGTTTAATGTTTTCTTATTTGTTATCTTGTTAATTTCATTGTTCTGTCTTGGAGCTTATCTCCCCGGGCCTCTACTGAAAATGGACATGTATCCAGTTAGACTAGCCCGGTCAACAAATGTAAAATAAAATAAATAATAAATACACTTGTTATTCTATCAACTTTATAAGTTTGTAGAGCAATATTTAAAGATTGTCCCTATTTTTGGGCCTTTGTACCACTTTTATTTATGGCTTTGTCCAGATTTCTTGCTGTAAGAGGTATGTTTTACTAGCATCTGTAAACAATATACAGAGTTCTATGATACTGCTCACTCCCACCTCTATACTTCTAATATAAATCTTATAATATCCATATATGTAACTATCTAAGAATCTGCTTTATACCCCACTTCTTAACTACAATATTAAAAATTTCTACACTAAATAGTTCATTCTCTTACCACCATTTCTTTGAATTTCCAAGCACTAATCGTATTATCTATTTGACAAACTCATTAATACACTTTTTCAAATGTTCAATGTTCAGTATCTACTTCTGTACAAATATATTTTATATAGTAATAGTTGCCTTTCTTTCGTATGGCTGTAATATACTTAGAAAATGGATGTGTAATTGTTAATGTATATTACTTAATGTCTGTTCATGTATGTGTCTGAATGTCTGTTTACAAATGTTTATAATACGTTGGAGCTTTTCTCTCTGGGCCGCTGCTGAAAAGAGTTTTTTGACTAAACCTAGTTGGACAAACCCCGTAAACAAAAGCAAAATAAAATGGATAAAATAAAAATAAAGCATATACAAATGACACGTGATGCAACTAGTGGTATCTAATGAAAATGACAGTCTTAAGAGAGTTTACAATAGGGGACAAAAGTGTTAGTGTTAGATCTCTTTGCTGATAATAGATCACTAACAAGATGGCAATAATCCCACGAGGAGGCAAAAAAGTGAACTGCCAAGGAAGGACAGTTGTTTGGGGCTATGGTGCTGTGATAGCTCTACTGCTCACCACTTTATTTACTCTTTTAATTTAGAAGTCTTAAATCTTTAAATCTGATGGCGTCCAGGGGTAAGGTTTCTTGAATCACAACACTGGTGCCAATCAGATTAAAGTGTGCAAAGGGGCACACAAATATGAAATCACTAAATAATTCATAGGTGCAATCTTGCCTCAAGAGCATGCAGGAAAAATAAACTGTTGCCCTGAGTTTGGTCCTAAACCTTCCACACCCACAAATAATCTAAACACTGGATTCCCTACTGAACAGTGTGTTTGACCTAGTTCCTTTCTCACCAATCTCTGTCTCTCTCTGTTTTTCAGTGCCGTTGAGTGCTTATTCACCCATAGTCACTATACTTTAAATAAACTTACATTTACACACACACACACACACACACACACACACACACACACACACACATGCATTGATTCCCAGGAAAGGCAGGTAGTATTCTCTAGCACTACAGTCTTCTGTATTGACTTGTAGTGGTAAACTGTCACCACCCCTGGTTGTCAGGCTGGCGTTTTCTCAGTCACAGTTTCACTCTTGTTAATAACCCAAATAAACACAAAAGGTAATGTGCTGCAGAGTAGTTTGGCCAATTAGAGGTGGATGCCAACAGCTTATTACCAGGAATAAATATCTTTTTAACAATTAGTATGTAAGTTAATGGGTCTACCTGAAAAAACCGAACACTGACAATGCCAACAACGAGATAACCGACACCGGAAGATCGACAACGGAGATGACCGATGATTGAAAATCCCGACGCTGAGAACACCGACATGTTAAAGTAAGTGTGTGATAGTGACGGACATTAGGGTCAGGGTGCGGATAAGGTAAGTGTGAGATAGTGACAGACTTTAAGGTTAGGGGCGGGTTAAGTGAGTTAGGGTTAGGGTGCGGGTAAGGTAAGTGTGCAATAGTGATAGACTTTAGGGTTAGGGGCGGATTAAGTGAGTTAGGGTTAGGGCGCGGGTTAGGTGAGTGTGCAATAGTGATAGACCTTAGGGTTAGGGTTTGGGTTAAGGTTAGTGCATAGATAGTTGTGTATGTAAGGCTTAGTGTAGATTTGTAAGGTTTTTGGTGTGTTTGTGTTGTGTGTGTGTTTTATGGAAAAGGTATTTGTTTTGTTTTGTTGATTGTCGGGATTGTGGTTTGTCGGGCATTTGAAGTTTCATGTTTTTGAACTTTCGGTTTTGTGGTGTCGGTTATCTCGTTGTCAGTGTTTTTGCGTGTCGGTGTTTTCAGGTAGACCCAAGTTAATAGGTAGCTAGCCACAAACATTGTAAAAATGAGTAAATAAAAATACTATACTTAGAAATTAAAATATAAACTGCAGATTAACAATGCAACCCTCCCCCCACATACACTTGTACATTCATTTCTCTAGATTTTTTACACATTTTAATAATGTGGATCTCTGTCAAAATTTAACTCTTGATCTCATTCTCCTCTTGCATTCCTGTTCTGGCTTACCCTAACTAAATTTCTTCTTCACTGCAATCCCTCTTTTTTGACTTTTTCTTCTTTGACAACTGCTACTTGTTATACACACCTAGCCTATTATATTACTGCCAGTTTAATATTTTTGGTAACTTTAGTTATAATACCTATCTGGCTGCTTAATTTAGGTTTTTCTTATTCATATTGCTTGCCATCCTTATTACAGAGTATTTCCCATTACAATTCTTCTTCTTCTTCTTTCGGCTTTTCCCAGTTAGGGGTCACCACAGTGGATCACCTGTCCGCTCATGACTGGCAGTGGAGTTTTACAGTGTTGAGTTGCCAGCCCGGTGCCCAACCTTCCACATAAGGCACACACATGCATGCAATCACGTCTAGGGCCAATTTAGAGTGTCCAATCCACCTACAGCATGTCTCTGAGATGTGGGAGGAAACGAGAGCACCTGGAGGAAACCCACGTGACCACAGGGAGGACATGCAGACTCCACACAGAAGGCAACCCAGCCGAGGATCGAACAGGAGAACCTCTTGCTGTGTGGAGGCAATGCTAACAGCTGCACCACTGTGGCTGCCCTAGGATTTCCCATTACAATTGCTGTACCTATTTTTCCATCCCAGTAAATATGGATGAAGATATTGCTTTATCTAACCTGTCCTTATGGACCACTGATGACAACCCATTTATAGCGAATATACTTTTCTCATGTAATATTTCTTTTGGGAAGATTGTTGCAGCTGCTGATGCAAATTCATTTCTATATTACCTCCTTATGTTATTGCATTAACACCTTATTCACAATGGATGTAACCAACTGATGTTTACTCTTATGTTTTACTGCTGTAATTGTTAATATTAATCACTTGTATATATGTATGTATATATATATATATATATATATATATATATATATATATATATATATATATATATACACACACACACACACACACACACACACACACACACACACACACACACACACACACACACATTCAGTGTTTATATACAGTCAGTCTATGTTGGATCTGTTTTGACTGTACTTCAAACATACTAAATATCTTTTTGGAACTTTCCTTCCTGAGTCACGTCTGAAAATAGGACTTGCATGACCCAGCTGGAAATTCCTGGTAACAAAATAAATACATACAGCGGGTATAAAAAGTTTACACACCCCTGTTAAAATGTCAGGGTTTTGATATAAAAAAATGAGACCACAATAAATCATTTCAAAATGTTTCCCACCTTTAATGTGACCCATAGCCTGTACAATTCAATTGAAAAACAAACAAATTTGTTTGGGGAAAAAATATAAAAAATAAAACACGTACAATATGTTAGTTGCATAAGTGTGCACACCCTTAAAACTAATACTTTGTTGTGTGTGCGCATCCTTAAACTAATACTTTGTTGAAGCACCTTTTGATTTAATTATAACATTCAGTCTTCTTGGGTATACACCTGCCATCAATTAAAGAGACTCTGATTAATCTCAAATAAAGTTCAGCTGACAAAGTAGGATTTTCCTGACATTTACTCAGTTGCCTGCTACAGCAAAGGCCATAGTTTGCAGAGAGCTTGCAATGAATCAAAGGGATCTCATTGTTGAAAGGTATCAGTCAGGCAAAGGGTACAAAAAAATGTTCACAGCATTGGATATGCCATGGAACACAGTGAAGACAGTCATCAAAACATGGAGAAAATATTGGACAACAGTGACGTTGCAAAGAACTTGACATCCCTCAAAAACTGATGAAAAGGCAAGATGAAAACTGGTCAGGGTGGCTGCCAAGAGACCTACAGCAACACCTAAGGAGTTGCAGGAATTTCTGGGAAGTACTGGTCGTGTACTAAATGTGACAAAAATCTCTTGTATTCTCCATATGTCTGGACTATGGGTAGGGTTGCAAGACGGAAGCCTTTTCTTACACAAAAAAATCCAGGCCCAGGTAAAATTTACAAAACAATACACCAAGTCTCCTAAACGCATATGGGGAAATGTGTTATGGTCTGATGAGACCAAGGTTGAACTTCTTGGCCACAATTCTAAAAGGTACATTTGGCGCAAAAACAACACTTTGCATCACCAAAAGAGCACCATCCCCACAGTGAAGCATGATGGTGCCAGTATCATGCTTTGGGGTTGCTTTTCTTCAGCTGGAACTGGGGCTTTAGTCAACGTGGAGGGGAATTAAGAACAGTTCCAAATACCAGTGACTTTTGGCCCAAAACCTTCAGGTGTCTACTAGAAAGCTGAAGATGAAGAGGAATTTCACCTTTCAACACGACAATGACACAAAGCATACATTCAAATCAACAAAAGAATGGCTTCACCAGAATAAAATTAAAGTTTTGGAATGGCCCAGCCAGAGCCCAGACCTAAATCCAATAGAAAATCTGTGGGGTGACTTGAAGAGGGATGTGCACAAGAGATGCCCTTGCAATCTGACAAATTTGGAGCGCTTTTGCAAGGAAGAGTAGGCAAATATTGCCAAGTCAAGATGTGCCATGCTGTTAAACTCCTACCCAAGAAGACTGAATGTTGTAATTAAAACAAAAGATGCTTCAACAAAGTATTAGTTTAAGGGTGTACACACACAAGAAAGTATTAGTTTAAGGGTGTGCACACTTATGCAACCAGCGTATTGTATGTTTTTTTATTTTTTTATATTTTTTTCCCCTAACAGAAATGTTTGTTTTTCAATTGAATTTTACAGATTATAGGTCACATTAAAGGTGGGGAAAGTTTTGAAATGATTTATTATGGTCTCATTTTTTTATATCACAAAAACCTGGCATTTTAACAGGGGTGTGTAAACTTTTTATATCCACTGTAAATAGAAAAAAATAATATAAACAATGCAGTTAAATTTATAAATAGATATGGAATTGCACGAGAAAGCAGAACGTAATCCTCCTGACCAAGCTGAATGCAAGAAAGAAAATATCTGGCTATAGATGGACTTTTTTTCTATTTCTTATCTGAAAGACAATATAGTTGTATAAGTAAACTTACCATATCAGTACATAAAACAACACAAAATAATAAAGGAGGGACTGTTTTTATCACCCTCCTGATTCATCAGGCACTGAATTACAGTATGGAAAAGTGGAGTTTGATTCAGTGGATTGGGGGATCCCTTGAAAAAAAGGGAGAGACTCCTACTGCCATCTGTAACCTTGATGGATTACTTTCAGAATCCATTTGCCTGAAATTGTCTGTTACCAAAGAGAGAAATGGAGGTTCAGACTTTCTGGAAGTTTAAGGGTTTACCAGGGTGGGAAGGGAGAAGACAGTTATGTAGGCAGTCATTCAGAATTATTAGACTGTTCTCTCTTCTGAGGAGTTACTCCTTTCTTTTGGAACCTCCCTGTCATTGCTTTTTTAAACATTTGCTTACCAGGAATTTGCTGTGTTTGCTTATTTTGCTTTTTGAGAAAGGTTGTAGAAGTAGCATTAAACCCCATGACAAACTTGAAGAAGGAAGGCTGAAACATCTGATAAATTCCTTGAATCAGCTTACCTCTCTCATAATACTTTATAAGGACTTCTGCAGCATATGGTTCAAAAAACTAATTCTGTCTAAGGGAAAATTTAAAATGTCAGCTTTAACATCTTCAGGAAGGTTATGAGAATAAAACCAAGCAAATCTCCTTGTAACAGTTCCCATGGCAGCAGCCCTAGAAGTGGCATTAGCAGAATCATAAGAACATTTCTCAGTGGGTAGCCAACTACGACACAGAAGCAATCAAGTTACACAAAGATGTTTTTCCACAAAACAGGAAACAATGCCATAGTATTCTGTATTTTCACAAAAGAGCAAACATGAACTTTAACATATGTGTTTGACAGCTAAGAATTCTAAAAATAAGTATAGAAGAGTACATTTTTTTCCCAAATCTGTCAAAGGCTTTCCCATCCTTGTCAGAAGGGGAGTGGAGACTGGTATTAATCATATGTTTAGCAGCAGCTGAGTTCACCAGACAAATAACTGCTTGATCTGGTTTGGAATTAGTATACTAATACTTATAAGATTGAGAAACTTTATACAATCTATTGACTTTGTTGAGGGCCCAGGCTGACTGTCAGAAAAGTTAAAGGCTGCAACAATTACATCCTCCAGTGCTGAAAGAACAAGAGGAATTGGTGTAGGTTCAGGAAAATCCAGTTGAAATAAATCATAATATTTCTTCAGAGGCAGTAAAGTGTCATTATGTTCCCAGTGAAACAACTGATTCATTTTGGAAGTAGTTTCAGAAAACAAGAATTCTTCAAAGGGACTGGCAGAAGACACACTTTCCTCAGAATCTTAATCAGAAACATGAGAAGAAAAAACATAAGTGGTCCTGTTACAATCATTTTTTGGTTCAAAATCTTGAACTTGTTCAGAAAATTAAGAATCCCTTTTTCTCTTCCTAGAAACAGCTGAACCAAAAGGATGAAATGCATGAACTAAACCATGAGCTAAAACTCACTCCTGCCCAAAGTAACTGAGACAGGAAAAGATATATGCTTACATTTTTGAGAGAAATTTCTAAAGAAGCAGACTCACTTTTGCCAGTCAAAACTGTCCAAAGGATAGGCATTCCAGTCTGGCTAGGCTCAGAGGTATTCCATGTTCTTTTTTTCAGGACCTACAAGAGCTGTTCTCTTTTGCCTGCCAAGGGCACTCCAGCAGCCATGGAGTATTTATCTAACTTCTGGTCCATAGTGGGACTACACTTGAGGGAGCCAAGAGATAAAGATGAATGGTTTGAGGAACCACATATTGCCGCAGCAGAGTCACCCATCTGAGGCTGAGGCACTTTAACAGTTTGCTGTGGTGGCACAGGCTGTCTATTAACTTACTTCTTTTTGCAGCTAGTATAATGAAGAACCAGGGAAGAAGTAGGCAGTTCCATGGTAAAGCTGAAAAAGATGTCTGACTTCCGGGAAAGCCAGACAGCTACAGTCAGTAATAAAATAGGTAAGTAGTAAACAAATCTCTTCCACCAGTATAGCCGGCCTTAGGCATAGGCCAACTAGGCAGCTGCCTAGGGCACCGCTCTAGCAGGGGCACTTTTCCAGTATTTATTTGGGGTAGGTAGACCTGGATGGGGGCACCAGGTGATGTGGTGGGGGATGCCGTGGAGCCCTTTTGCCTAGGAGACCAGTTGATCTAAGGCCGCTCCTGTCTAGCCAACACAGTGAAAAGCACTTTAAGCATTTACCCCATCCTACAAAAGTAAAATACAACTTTTACCAAGGAAAAAGTGGTTTTAATTAGTTTTAGCAACTTTTTTCCATAAAATTAAAACATAATGCTCCTGTTTAGAAATTACTAAAAGTCACATGACAGTTTATAAAAACACTTTTTCCTAGTGTAAAATAACTAATTTCACAGAAAAAAAGCCAGTTTTAGTAAAAGGAAAAAAAATAGCAAGTGGGCATTTTTTTCCCCGAAGTGAACTTATCTGCCCAGCAATGAAAAGCATTAGCTGACTATTGAGCCTCAAAAGCCTGCAAGAGGAATGTTCTTGGAAGCACAACTGTTCTGAAAGGTTTGGCATCCAAACCACTCTTTGAGCTGAAAAAACAGGTCAGATATGTGGAATGTGCTCTTTTAAGCTTTGGAAGCAGGCCAGCTGTTACATCCTGTGCAGGATATAACACATATAGCTAAAGCAACTGCAGCAGTGATCAATATGATGAACATTCACTGAATCATCGGCTATCTGAATTTTGGGACGGAAAGGCAAAAATGCATAAACAACTCAAATGTCACAGGCTGAAGGGTAAGTTCTTCTTTTTTTACTTTTTCACCTGTCTTATTTTATAAAGAGCATATACAAAACTAAGCAGAGAGTCACATTTAAATACTATTGAGACTGTTTTTTTTCTGGGTTTTTTTTTTGCCTTTGCTTGCTATATTCTAAAAATGTTCTAATTGGACATTTAACTTGTTAGTTGCCTGGTTTTGGAAAAGTCAGAGATTTTGTAGATGCAGTGTAAAATTATTGTATTTCCCATTGTGTATATAATTCTTGTAATTCCTAGCAAAGGGAAGTCACAACTACAGTTACAAACTTTCCATGCTCTTAAAGGAAAATGTTACAAGTTCCCCCATATTTCCATGACACAGAGAAATTCACATTTTGATGCAGAAAAGTGTGTCATATTTATTCTTAGACATCATATGAACTACAAAGTAAGATAAACTGGAAAGTGAGAACTAGATCGGCTATATCAACTAAATGTGCTAAAGCAAGGGAAGGAAACTGAAGCTTCTTCATCCATCCTGGGAGGTAAAACAGACATCAACAGCATAGCATTAAGGACTTCCATCACTACTTTTCAGATAAACAAAACTTTGTCTAAGGCCTGGAAACAAGAAATAAAATACTGTTTTTTTTAATCTGTGCTACCTGATAGATTATTTGAATTCAGCATCATATTGAAACTGTGCCAGGGAAGAAGCTGTCTAACCCCCTATAGGGTAGTAAGAGTCCCAATGAGAGCAATAAGTAAAGTAGTGAAACAATTCTTAAACTAGGAGGTATTGGTGAGTCCAAAAGTGAATAGAACAGTCTGATGGCATTTTTTCCCTAAGCAAGATGGCAACATAAGATTTGTAATGATTTCAGAAAACTGAATTCTATATCTAGAATTAACACTTACCAGTGCCCACAGCAGACAAAATGAAATAAAGGCTAGGCAAAACAAGGTTTTTGACCACCCTAGATTTAACCAAGGGGCACTTGCAGATTCTTGTCATCACTGAATTTAATGATAACACACCATTCTCCATCCCAGAAGGGCTCTTTTATTGCACTCTCTTACCCTTTGGACTTGCCAAAGCTCTTACCACTTTTCAAAGGCTCAGGGATCAAGTTCTAAAACCTCATACCAGGTGCACAGCAGCAGACTTTAATGATATAGTAATTTATTTCTAAGATTAGGAGTCACATGTACTCGATATGCAAGCTATACTTGACTCTTTAAGACATGTAGGACTTAGAGTTACTGCTGCCAGAAGTAAGCTTGGTATGACACAAGCCAGATATTTAGCATATGCGGCTGTCAGAGGGATAATTAAAACTTAAAAAGTATCAAAAATGACCCATACCCGTTACGAAATGACAAATGGAAACTTTCAAAACTTTCTTAGGACTAGCAGGCTGCTATCCAAAATTCATCATAGTATCATTGAATCATGGTAGAGTACTAGGTTAATGCCCTAAGGGGACATTTTAAACCTAACAAAATCCCCCAATTGTATGTGATGGGTAATAGTTCCCAAATGTTCCTCTCTCTCTCTCTCTCTCTCTCTCTCTCTAGTAGATACATGGGTAGCAGACCAGGGATATATTTTCAGTTCACCATCCAATGGTCCAGGTTCTGCTTGAATAATTGCAGGGAAGAACTTCACATGTATAGCAAAGCCTATTCCAAAGAATGGGGAGCCTCTGAGACACATACCTGACCCTCCAGCACATCTATTTATGCTGCTGGAGAGGTTTAGGTCCTTAGACCTGGTGTTTCTGAATGTGTAACAGATTCATTAATGCTGGATCAGAGGAAGCTTTATAGGCTAGGTATAGTTTACCTCTCAGCAGCCTATAGGGACAAAGGCTTGAGGCAGTCTGCACAGGACTTGTTTTCTATCTTTCTACTCTTTTTATGACAAATGTCTGTGGAAATTCCATTTCCTGCATATGCCTGGTGAGGTACACACTGAAGGAGACCTTGTGCTCAATGATAGCTCTTATGATGGAAGAAAACAATGAGATGACTTGTTTCAACCTAGATGCCATATCTTTATTTATAAGTTTTGCAACATGGAATAATTTCCTCACCTCGACAGCAACATATTTTTCAAATGTCAGATCTCTGTCTATAGTGTTCCCAAGTCCCTGACTACAGAATCTACTCTTAGGGATGTATTATCAATGTGGTAGTTTGAAGGGGTGGTTTTCTTGCTGAAAGATGCTATAATGCACTTCTTAGTACTGAGTTCTGGGCATGATTCTGGCACCAGTTATTATTTTATGTCAGGCCTTCCTGGAGGATGTTACTATCTTGGGGGGAGCAGAAGACTGCTCCCAATTTGCAATCATCTGCAAACTTGGTCAGCCCAAGGCCCTTGATGTACGCCTTGACTTCAGAGAAGCAGATGCTTAACAGCTATGAACTCAGCAATGAGTCCTGAGGGACCCCGCTAGTAACCCTTTCTTTCTGTGGAGGTAGATTCACCTATTGTAACTTCTCGGGTCCTGTCAGTGAGGCAGCTGGCTGTCCATTGGGTAATACGTAATTTAATGAGCTTGTTAATAATGCCCCAGTGGGTTATTATGTTTAACACCTTGGCCATGTTGAGGTAGGCAGTATGTACTGATTTGCACTCATTTATCACTTTGGTAACCTTCTCAAAGAAGTCCACCTGATTTAGCCAGCAAGATTTGCCCTTGACAAACCCAAAGGTCCAGTGTTGTAGGTTACCTATATCATTTATGATATACATATTTATTCTCACCATAGTCTTGCACAGCAGGCTTATCAGGCTAATGGGGCGATAGTTTCCTAGGTCCATGGATGTGTCACCCTTGTGCAGCAGTATAACCATTACAATACTCCATTCATTGGGTACAAAGTTTGTCTGTGTGCTGTGGTTGAACAGAGATTCTAGTGAAGCTTATAATTCATATTTCATGTTACTAAGGAGGCATTCTGGGATATTATCAGGACTCACTAATGCAATGTTCTTGGCCTTTGAAAGTGCCTTGAGGACCTGCTGTCTAGTGATGGTTGAGGGTGAGATGGATATCAGAATTTGCTGAGGAATATCGGGGGTGGGTGAGAAGGGGGCCAAAGTTTTAGCTGAATTTGTCAGACAGGAGATTAGCTATATCTTCTACAGTCCTTTTAGGTGGCACCTTTTACAACTAATTTAGTACATTGCTGTGTATTGCCTTTGAGGATTTAGACATGGCTGGAGAAAGCCTCATGGTTATCCTTGACATGGGTGATTATTTTTAACTCACATTTGACTTAACCTCTTGAGTTGCTTGTGTAGGCTAACAAGGGAGATTTTACCTTGATGAATATTGCCCCTCTTAGTTTTTGCCATAAGTTGCTTCCTTTTATTGCATAGCCTATTACTGCTAGAATTCTACCAGGACAACTTGTTATTTGTGTCGGCCCTGCCTTATTTTGGGAAGGTGGAACAGTTTCTCTGCAGGTGTTGATATGGCTATACGGGGTTTCTGTCAACATTTCTGCACAGGCAACAGCATTCTCAGAGATGGAGGGTTGAAATGTATTTAGGGTGTCACTTAATAGAGACAAGTTTTCCTTGGAGTAATTCTTGAATGTTCTAGGGTTTCCAGATGTCCTTGGTTTTACATTTATCTCAAAGGAGACAGCTTTACGGTCTAACCTGACTAGTGAGGACATTACACTGGTGTGGGGGGGGGGGGCACTGATGATGTTTGAGCCCTAGTGGTTATATGAACTAGCTGGTTCAGGGTGTTGGCATTTACAAAGCCCAGTAATCTCTGGGCCTATATATTGGAAGTTGTGCATGATTCAAAGTTTATAAGTCACCAGTGAATATGATATTGGGTTGGATGAGAAGTGTGTTGAGTGCCTTTAAGTAAGTGTTATTGTTTTCCTGGGTCACTGAGTGGGACCCATAGCTGCAAGGGACCTTATTTATGATGATTTTGACATCAAGAAGCTTAAGTCCATCATGCTGCTAGATTAGCCTTGAGGTGTGTTTATTTTAATGTATATAGAGACTCCTCCATTTGGTACCATAGCCTGCCCTCTAACAGACCTTAGAAAAGGTAAGGTGCTTATCCATGCTGAAGTTCAAAATGGACTTTATATACTGCAAATATTGTAAACAAAATTTTGGTTTTATGCTAACTGCATCTCTGCAGTGTTTTTTTTTGTTTTGTACATACTTGTACTGCGCACTGGTGCAACGGTTTGTGTTTTCACCTCACAGCACGAGGTTCTCTGGTTTGATTCTCAGCTGGGGTGCCTTCTGTGTGGAGTCTGCATGTCCTACCTGCATTCCTGTGGGTTTCTGCTGGGTACTCTGGTTTCTTCCCATGTTACAAAGACATGTGTCTGGAGTGTTTCTCCCTGGGCCTCTGCTGAAAATTGGCTTGTTTCAAGTCGGACATTCGCAGTAAACAAATGTTAAATAAAATAAAATAAGACAGTGTAACAAGCATATGTTTGTGCCAAGACTCTTTAAAATATTTGATTTTACATTTATTCTTATGCATACTTCTCGACCTCTTAGTGCAAGAAACCTGGACAAAGCCTAAAAGAATGTGGGGACAAAAGTCCAAAAATATGGATAGATTTTAAATATTAACTAGATTTGTGCCAGCCTGCATTTTCTGAAGGATATGAAGTCTGAACTTTAAATGTATGTCATAATTTAGTGACTTCGGTCCTCAGTGATTTGCCAGAAATCCACAAATTGTATGACAAACAGACCAAAAATATCAGGTAAAAATCTGGGCAGTTGAGGGGCATGTTCTTATGTATTATATACTACTTGATTATTCATGCTGTTTTCTTTTGCATCTGTACTTTTATGTTATGAATAACCATCCTAGTTACTAAATAGTAAATAAATAAATAAATATCCAGATAAGAGGGATCATAGAAACAGATGAGTTTTTTAATTAGATTAAATCTATTTTATGCTTACAGCAAATCTTGATAAACACAAGACTTTACTAAACTCTTTACTGTGCAGACTGATGCAATCAAAGTAAGGCTGGGAGTCATGTTATCTCAAGAGTTAGGAGGTAAGGAATACCCAGATTATATCAATGCTGGAAACTAAGTAAGGCTGAGAAAAGTACTCTGCCATAGAATGAGAAAGTCTTGCTATTTTACTTTACAGTACTATTTATTGGATGCAGCTACACCTTGGCAACTGATCATACATCCCTGCAGTAGTTGTACACGTAAGAGGATGTAAACAGCAAATTTTGTAGGTGGGATTTGTTATTGCAGACTTTTCATTTTATCATTAGAAATAGGCCTGGCAACATTCACAAAAATATAATACAGTATAATATAATACAAAAGGTATGCCCTAACCTACTGGTATATCTGTAGGAGTGAATTAAAACTGCAGATCTATGGTTGAGGGCAATAGGGCCAGTCACTGCTAGGTTTTTAGTACCATCCTTATCCTACAGCTAATGCATAACATCAGCCCATATTACAGTATGTGATCAGTAAAAGGCCCCTGTAATGGACCTGTTCATACACTGTGGCAATGCACAAAGTCCACTGGTAATATACAAAGTAAAGGCTTGGGCATCACTGTTACTGCTGTATATCCATATAAAGCATATCAAATACAGTATATTCATGTTTTAGTATAGGAAAAGGGGATCTGTTACTTACTAATACATACAACAGGTATGGAAAATAGGTGTCTGGAGGGAACAAAATAATACAGACAAAGGAAACCCTCTCTATCTCTCCATGACATGAATTAATGGGTGATTAATGGCTAGTGAAAACATTGATCATTATAGCAATGCTATAGAACAACATCCCACAATGCACCATTGCAATTAATATGCATGTATGACTAGTCCATTATATCTTTACTTGCTAACTACACATAAAATTTACTTGAAATGCATGACCTACTACTGACAGAAGGGTCTGTAAATGTTACAAAAAAAGAAGATCTCACTTTCACCTGCATCTACAATTACCACTTGTTTTAGCTTCAGGAAGATTGGCTCTACAAGGCTTTGAGAAGCTTCATGATCAAGCATTTTGCTGCCAATTGACAGTGTTTTGGAAATTGCTACTGCCAAATGTGAAATCAAGCTGTTTGCACTTTGCTGGAAACAGCAAAATGGTATGTAGGTGCATAAAAAAACAAGAACCAAAAAATGCACCACAAGGACCATAGGATATTTTGTTTAATGTAATAAAAAAATAATAAAAAATAAAAAATAAAAAAATCCACAATTCATCATGTTAAGCGCTTTATTTTTTATTGTTTATTACATTAAACGAAATATCCTACGGACCTTGTGGTGTGTTTCTTGGTTCTTGTTTGCACTTTGCTGCCAGCTGTGGAATTTCTTTTACTGTGTTTCATTTTGCAACATTTGCTGGTGCATCTGTGCGTGTGTGTGTGTGTGTGTGTGTGTGTGTGTGTGTGTGTGTGTGTGTGTGTGTGTGTGTGTGTGTGTGTGTGTGTGTGTGTGTTCCCTTACTTTTTATGACATCTCCAACTTATCGAAACAGCACACATCTCTGGTAAGTCACTGAGAATTATTTAATCAATAATGCTATTGATAATGCAAGTCATTAGAGTTTCATAATTGTTCAAAAAATCTCTGCCTAATGTGTAAGACAGTACAGAAATGCTGTGTAGTTAGGTGACTTGCTCAGAATCACACAGTAGGTAAATGGAGGTAGAAAGAGTCAAACCTGTACTTCTGACTACAGAAGGCAGTCAGAGAGCTTGAAGCCCTAATACCTGGGCAACTGCCAGATGTTAATTATTTTTTTTTCATTTTCTGTTAAATCACTGAGAATTACAGTCAACTAATAATGACAGTCATTAAAGTTTCATAGCTCTTATTGTTCAAAAAAATGCATGTTCAAGCAACATATGTTGTTTGTTAACTTTTTAAGTGAATTAAAGTTGTTTGGCACTTGAGGTTTTGAGCTGTTAACAAACTGTTTCCTGTAGCCAAAGTATAGGGTTTGACTCCTTCCTCCCCACATTTATCTGCACATTACTTATACAATGCTTCTGGATTGTCCCAAAAAGGAAAGTACAGTTGTGTAAGTCACAATTACAAATAGTTAAACTGGCACCCAGGTTAAATCACACAATGAGCTCCATACTTGAAAAACCAGCCAGAAAATAGGGACTAAAATAAAGCCAGACAAAAAAGTTTTTATAATGAAAAACAAGTTAAAAGACATGTTAAGCGCTTTCTTTTCTCAAAAAACATGCTGGGACTTCATTAGAACAATCAAGTGTCTAACAGAACATCTTTTATAGCAAAATCATCCATTAATTATTCAATTAATACAATTAAAGCTAACATATGCTGTTTTTTAAAAAAAAAATACATTAACCCACTGCTGTAGCGTTGTCGCCTCACAGTAAGATGCTGTCCGGTTCGATTCTCAGCTAGAGCGTCTTCTGCATAGAGACATGCGTAAATGGGCGTACCTTCGTTGAAGGTTATGCGTCAGGCCTGGCAAGCCGGTCCATAAAAATCAACTGCCAATCATTAGCGGACCGGAGTTCCGCTGTGGCAACCCCTAACTGGGAAAAGCCGAAAGACACAAACAAACTGCCAGTAAATTAATAAAACAACAGACAGATCCTTTCACTACATTAAAGATTCTACTAGGACTAAAAATGTTAATTGTGAAATGAAACTCTTTATCATATATACAATTATTTAAGGTCCAAAGCTCTTTTTTTTAGGACAGGTAGAAGTGAAACACATTCTTTGATCCCTGGTGGAATATTTGATTTTAACTTAGTAATCCAATAAAATTCTCTCATCTCTATTAAAAGTTCTGTCCACCCTTCCCTTGAATTGTATGGTACCATTTCTAGGATTCTAAACTTAAATTTAGTAAATCCAAAGCACTGTAAAGTATGCTTGTACAAAGAACTATTAATATTACCTTTAGAAATTGTGTATATGTGTTCATAAATTCTGGTCCTTAGCTTTCTCTCTGTTTTGCCTACATAGTAACTACCACATGTTTCACATATAGAAATATAGATCAACCCTTTTGTGTTACAATTACCTCTCTCTAACTTAACTTTATAACCATTACCTCTTAAGTGAATTGTGTCTCTTTCTAGGATATAGTGACATTGCCTACACATACAACATTTTGTCATACCTCTAAAGGGCAACTTTAAAAAAGTATACATCATGTTATTCATTTGCTACAAGAGTTTCACTTGGCTAAAGATATGTTGCAGCTATTAAACCATAAGAAATCTTTTTCAGTGTATGTCAGCTCTTAATTGTAATAAAACAAATGGAGTAACCATTTTATTGCATAGATACATTCAGTGGCACTATGTCATGGATTTTATTAGTAAAACTCCTAAATGAAGAGGTACTATTTATCTACCATTTATTAATTACAATTCTTTTCTGTCAGATTCAGCACCATGTTTATCAATGGCCTAATATGACTGAACTATATCTGATGGTGATTTTAATATTGTGTTGAATACTGAAATTAATCATCTCTCCTGTATCAGATGGATTATAACTTAAAATTGGCAGATGTATTGCTTTCATTTTTAGGATAAAATGGTTTGGAAAATACCTGGAGACATTATTGCCTCTCAGATTCGTGGTTTTGCTCACGTGGACATAAAAAAAAAAAACACTACATAACTTTTTCTGCTATTGGTAAACATCAAAAAAATCAAGCATTAATGGCTATCCACATTGTCTTCCAGAGTGTTCTATGCACTTAAACTCTGGGAATCTCTTCCTGTCTACCTTAAAGGTCTCTCCCTCTATTTCAAATTTAGACCTCAACTCAAAAATATCTTCACAACCAAGCCCAATGTAACTGTTTTCAGATGGGTTGTACCACCTGACTACTTAACCATCGTTCACCTGACTACTTAACCATCACTCTTCCTCCATTCTTCCCCCATTCTTTTGCTTATTCCTTTAAATCATCTCTTCATACTGAAATACAATTAGGCCTTTCTACTACCAAAGTTTGTACTGCTCTGTGGAACTGCTGTATCACTGATCTCATCTTTTTGTTTTATTGTTGCTCTCAGCTATCTGTTCCATTGTAATATTGTTCACCCAGGCTGTACCTGAAACTGGCCCACTGTGATCAGTAGACTACTCGGTAAACAAAAATGAGCAAATAAATACATTGACTGATAGATACATAAATAAATAAATAAATATGCTCATGTTCAGATTTGATTATACAGAGTTTACACATCATTGACCTTTCAAGAATACTAGTAACATGATATTTGATGTATCTTAAAGGTATCTTACAAATATATTAGAGGGAGCAGTTTTGGAATTTTGAGAAAGTAATCGATTACTGCCACCCACTCACACTAGTATCAATGTGGGTTACTTTCAGGGTATAATTAGCAGACATTTTTTCAGTCACTAACCTGACAGATTCATTATAAATAGAATCAACAGCTAGATGCTTTAACATAAAATTTGTCAATTATAGATATCCAATTAACTGTAATTTTTTTTAAAATATTGAGAATTTTACAGCATTTAAAATCTCAAATCTCACCTCTACAATACAAACATATTTGCCTGTATTATACAGACAAATTATATACTTGTCTACAGATCAGGAAGGCAATTTGTTCTTTCCTTGTTGCCCAAGGGGAAAAAACAGGAATTTAGGAATATAAATTACACTACATGGACAATATATGAAAATTATTTTCAAATAGCTAGCATCTTTGATTACTGTCACCGACTTATTACCTCAAGTGAAAATTTTGCCTTCATGGAATGTCAACATTTTTATATAACAATGTCAAAGCTATTCCCATATATTCAGATTTTCTTATTTCTGAATCAATGGTATTAGAAACTACCCATCCATTACCATAAAATAATGTTCCTACTCCCAATCTATTGGCAAATAAATTCTATCTTAAATTCTCTAATTTACTTTCAGCTGTATCAGCCAGAATAAATCATTTATTTATAGTCCTGAGGATTAACACTGATAAATATTTTCTTAGTTAAGATTATCTTACTGCTAGAGTGAAAAACCCTATGGAAAGAGACAGCTATCAGCCAATATGTTTAAATTCAAATTATGAAATGTGTTCACATATCATACATAAATATTATTTTATGATATTGTTAAAATATTGCAGGGACTTCTCAATTCTGATTTGTTCCTCAAAGAAGCATGCCCCCGGTTAGTCATTTGGTTGATGCTGTTAGCCTTTGTTTATATTTTCATATTATTACCTACACAACAAATCCACCTTTACTTGCAGTTGATGCATATAAAGCCTTTGATAAAATTGAATATAGTTATATTTTGAACTTCATTCTTGACATTCCTCAACATACTTATTCAAATTAATCAAAGCTCTATTTCATAATACAGTATTTTGTTTTTCTGTTAATGGCCATAATTTATCCTACATATGCCTACAGGTCAGGGTCAGACAAGGCTGCCCAGTCTCTCCCACATTGTTTATTTTTGCAGTAAATTAATTTCTTATTGCACTGAAACATAACTTAGCCAATACTCATATTAGTATAAAATATTTTCAATAGAAATATTTTGTTTATGCAGGTAATATTTTGTGATAATTTGCTCACCATTTCTTATGTTCATAACTCTTTAATTACTTTTTTTTTACTTTAAGTCCACTGGTCACTGAGATTTCAATAAATAAACAAAAAAGAAAATAATTTTACTAAATTCTAAATTAACAGATTATTCTGATATTCTGTATGTTGATTTTGTTACATTTTCCAGGTGGAGTTATACTTAAGAAGTGTTTCATAGTATTGAAAACAAATTAATAATATATGGTGCCAGTCGTGGGATGCTCTTATCTTATGCTTGTTCTCCTGCTTTGATTAAATTTTGTTAGTGGTTAAAGTGGTTGAATTATATTATAGTCAAACTGTAACAGTTCAACTGTAAGATACCTCAGGAGTTATCTACTTTCTCTGACTGAGCGATTGTGGAGTTAGGGGGAGCTCCCTCACTGGGGTGTGAGGGGCAAAGCTCCCACCTGAAAGTAAAATTTGTAGTTGTTTTAGTTGATCGTAAATATGACACGTTTGTTTACATTTGTGATCACTTCAGCTGGCTGGATGTTTTTTGTTTAGATGATAGTGATCACCAATGGACTTATTCATGTATTTTCAAAGTTCATCAGCAATCAAAAAATACACATACAATATCTATCTCTCACTGTGTGTATATGTATATATATATATATATATAAATATATATATATATATATATATATATATATATATATATATATATATATATATATATATACATATAATGTGTGTGTGTGTGTATTTATTTCTATATATATATATATATATATATATATATATATATATATATATATATATATATATACACTTCCTCAATAATCAGCCTGGTTTTCAAAGACATTACCTTTATTAGGGAAGGCTAGCATTCTAAAAATGATGTTGCTTTTGGAGTGCATTTTTTTAATTTATAATATGATTTCCCCAAGAATATTCATAGTATTTAATATTTTGTACAATGTGGAAGAAATTCCTATGGAGAGGTGATCTTCTATATAATCCATGGTATATTTTGATAGAGGACCAACAATGTTCCAGACCTTTAGAAATACATAATTGTGCAATGGTGAGTATGTTAAATAGTATTATTCTTTATCTCTCAGTTACACTTTATTATTCAATGTAAACTGGCATAATAGGATTATCCTCCTTCCTTTAATGACATCAGATGTCTCTTTCTAATCAACATTTTTCTATTAATCAGACTATTAAATATATAATTATTATTAACATTTTGGTTGTCTATGTACTTATGGAAGTCAGATTTAAAAGGTTATGCTGTTCATCACTTAGTTTCCATGAATACATTTAAGGATAATTATGGGAACATTTTCGATGAATTTTCAAAGTTTTCCTCATACACTGAATTGGTCATTTATTCTAGATTAGAAAGTGGTGCCTTTGTTTCATTTATTATGATTCATGATTAAAGAATTTATTCCACAATAAGGGTTTTTGTCTGTCTGTTTGTTGCAGGAACATTAAACACGTTTTCTATAACAAAAGTTTTCCAGAATGCAACACCATTTATTCAAGTTGAACAAGGGCGGAATGTTGTGGTAAAGGGGGCTTGCCCCTTCAAAAATGCATTTTACTTTAATTTTTTCACATTGGATCCTGATCACATTTTAGTAAGTTTTCTCCTCTGTCACTGCAGTTTTGAAGGTCAATCACTAAGAAGTCAAACTGTTCTCAGGAAGCCCATTTGTTTTGTTGTGAGAGAGGTATACAGAGAAAATGGAGCAAGACTTTATTCTTGTCAACCTGTGATGGCCTGAACACCTATTGTAAGGTGCTGAGCTCTAAAATGAGCAAGGCAAAATAGCTATATTTGTGGATTCTTCTTTTCTGACTACACCAGGAGTATTTATCTATATATATTTAGTAGAGAAATAGACAGAAGCAAGGCAATGATCATCAAGAAAATGCTCTTTGATGATGGCTCCATAGAGTTTCTCTGGGATATTGGTTAGGATGCAGTCCAATTGAGAATATTTACCTGTAAGTGGACTTGGTTTGGTGAGTTGTTGGATGATTTGACAGAAGAAACAGAGTTTCAGCACCTAGCACACATTCAGTCCTACTGAAAATTGTGGATTGGTATTGATATTTGACAATAGAGACCAGTTATCTCTAGACAACCCACAAACATAATTTACTGAACTTCAAATTACCTTAAACAAGACAAATTATTAATTCATAGCCTGCTATAGAACATTTTCCATGTCCCTATAGGACTTTGAATGATTTTCAAATGTGCTTAGTAAACTATGCATAAAAAGAATTACCTTTTTGATGGCTGATTCAAATATCCATTAATTAAAAGCCACACCTACACCACAAGAATTTGGTATGCACAAAGATTGCTAGACTTGCAAATGCTACCTCCCTTGTGCAAATAATGAACCAGCTCACTGAGGGTCAAAATCTTCTTGCTCTCTTTGTCACTAACTTTCTTTCCTCCTGTAGTATACTTATGTCTTGTCAAATCTGATCACAAACCAGTAATATTTTAATTTATAATATCTAAACCCACCACTGCAATCATATTTGAAAAAAAAGGACTTAAAAAGGCAAACCCATTCAAAGTATATGATGAGGTCTCAGAATTCATCTGCATGATTTCCAGCCCCTTGTAGCCTTAACTATCATTTATGGGAATAACCTTTACTCCCATCTAACAAGTAGCAAATAGCAGAAAGCAATAATAACCACATATATGGAAGAATGTAAAAATAAATCATCTTGGTGGAATGCCAGTATTAATAAGCTCTATAATGAAGAAAAAAAAACTAATTAAGGCTTATAATAAATCACAACCTATCCAAGATAAGAAAAAAATAGCATGTATGTAGATGTGTGTGTGTGTGTGTGTGTGTGTGTGTGTGTGTGTGTGTGTGTGTGTGTGTGTGTGTGTGTGTTTGTGTGTCTACAACTTTAAGAAGCTTTCTAGGAGTTTGCACAAGTGTATAAATACTGAGCACGTGCGAGCCTTACTGTAAGCTGTTGAGATGTAAGCATGTATGTCTGTGTAGTCTGTCTGCTAATCAGTTCATTTATATTTTGTAAAGCTGCTATCCATCCTGATGTGTTTCTATGTAATAAAGCATATGAATGAACTACCCCGTTTGTTCATCATCTATAATAGAGAAGGACGAATGACATGGTGTCAGAAGAGACATGTCTAAAATGGACATGGGGCCAGAAGGGAAGCCAGATTCTTTAGTATGAGACCAATAGGCACTCAGTTAATACTGGAGGAATACACAGAAGTGAATCATCCCTACTGCACATAAAACCCGCAAAACAGGTCAGAAATGAATTTTGGGTATTAAAACTTGCTCAAATCAAACTATTTGTTATTCGCAAAATATTAAACGAGGCATTCAAAATGCTCTAAACAAATTTCTAAGTAACAGAAATATCTAATATTATGATATATTAACAGAAATAATTGAAATAACTACAGAAAATGTTTGAAATAAAATCCGACTCACATAAAACGAATAAAATAATGGAAATGACTGCATTTTTTTGCTAAGCACTACCTTTTCACATTAATCAAAGTTATTTAAGTTGCCTGAAGTGTATGAAGATTTCACATGCTTGTACAGTATTACAGGATAGTTATTTTTGCATAATACAGCCATTACAGAACATACTTCACAAAGTAAAGCATTTTGAAGAGTTCATTGTGCATTTGAATGTTATTACAAGTGCTGGCTGTGTGCATGTTCATACATAACTCCAAGGGCCATATTTTTCAGTGTGTTTGGGCATAATTTGTTGCCATAGCAGACAGATTTCAGAAACCAACCCCTCTTGTGTTTGACAATAATATTGCAGAGAACTGGAGAGTGTTTGAACAAGAGTATGATATCTTCATACAGGCCGCATTTTCTTATAAAGATTACCATACAAAGGTATTTATTGTGCTTAATTTAGCTGGTTCAGAGGCCATAGAAAGGGAGCTTTCATTTGTGTATGCACCTGCTGTCTTTGCAAGAGAGGGGGAAAACTGTTATATAGTTGTACCAGCTGAGCCAAGGGAGGACCCCAAGTGCTTAAACCATAACTTTAGAGACATGTAACCCCAAAGAAATGTTCCAATGGAAAGGCAGTTATTTTATAAAAGGGATCAAAAGCCTGGTGAAACTTTTGCAGCATATATAAGAAAAACAAAGCTAAAATGTGCAGATTTTGTTAACTTAAAGGATGAGCTGATAAAAGACAGACATGTGTGGTATTAAAGGTGATGCTGTGAGAAAGATTTTGCTTCGTGAGAGTGATTTAACTTTGAATAAGGCCATTGAGTTTTGTCAGATATATCAGCTTACAGGAAAGCACACAAATATGCTTATAAATGAGAGATGCATGCTTCCAGTAACTTATAAAGCCCATGTTGATAGCCTGCAGCATGTGGTTAACAGAAAAAGGTCCAAGCACATGGCTGCAACTGTAAACCTTGCAACACTCACAAAGAAACCCTGTAGTAGCTTTCTAGCAAGTTCTGAGGGGTGCTCTGGAATCTGTACAGTCTCAGTGAAGCACAAGAGTGAGTCAGCATGTGCTTATACTCAGTTTCTTAGCCAACTGTCATAACTGTGAAGGAAGTCATGAGCTTAAAAGGGAAAATATTTAGCTTTTGGTCAGCAATGTCACAAATGCAATACGTGGAAGCATTTCAAAAGGTTTTGTAAATCACAGGGCACACATTATTTTACTAAATGGGAACATTCAAAGAAACAAGTTGATCATTTAGAAAGCTGCAACCCTACTCTTTATGGTGATGGTGTGTCAGCATTTCATGAAATAGTCAATGCAGTAGATTTATTGGCAAAGAATGAAGTATTTTGTACTGTTCGGATAAATGGGAAACCCATAGAGCTCAGAGTTGACACAGGTTCAAAGTGCAATGTTATGTCTGCAGAAACATTTGCTAGAGTATGTGTTGGTGAGAAACTTGATTTGGCAATAAGTTATTGCTTATGGTGGTGAAGAGATTCAAACAGAAGGCTCAGTAGTACTTTCATGTTGTTCTGCTGGGAGAAGCTACAACTTGTTATTTTATGTGGTCAAAAGGGATGCCCAGTCATTATTAGAGCTCAGCGACAGTTTGAAAATGGGACTGCTTTCATATAATAAGAAAGCCCATCATGTTAGTTTGAAAGACCACTGCTCTAATTTCACCCATTATATTTTCTCTACCTATGCTGATTTTTTCCAAGACAAACTAGGCAGCTTCCAGTTGTGTACTCCATGAAGTTAGACCCAGATGTCAGCCCAGTTGTCAGACCATCCCAGAAAGTTCCAGTAGGTATGCAGAACATTGTCAAAGCTGAGCTAGACACAATGGTGCAGCAAGGTGTAATTTGTTCAGTTGATGAACCTTCTGAATGGGTATCTTCCATGGTGGTAGCTCATAAGAAAACCTCAGATGATATCAGAATATGTAATGATCCATGAGATTTGAACAAAGCACTGAAAATACTTTATCATCCAATGCATACAGTTGAAGTAGTCGCAGCTCTGATGCCAAATGCCACAGTTTTTTCTGTCTTAGATGCAAAGAGCTCATTTTGGCAAATTTTGCTTGACAAGAAATCCTCATTGCTAACTATGTTCAGTACTCCTTTTGGCAGGTACAGATTTTTGAGAATGCCATTTGGGATAAATTCTGCCACTGAAGTTTTTCAGCGTGCAATGGAGCAAATTTTTTTCTGAGTGCCACAATGCTATTATAGTAGATGATATTTTGGTAGGAGATAATGGTGAAGCTGAGCATGACAGAAACCTCGAAAAAGTTCTAGAAAGAGCTCATCAAGTGAATCCTAAGCTGAATTCTCAAAAATGTAAGTTCAGGTTACTAGAAGTTACTTATGTTGGTCATTTGTTTACCAGTTCAGGATTACAACCAGACCCTTTTAGGCAAACAGCTATTCTTAAAATGCCAGCTCCAGACAATGTTCAAGCCCTACAATGCTTTCTTGTCATGGTTACCTACCTAGGCAAGTTAATTTCAGATTTAAGCCAACTAGCAGCACTGCTTAGAGAGCTGACACATAAAGATATATCCTGGTCATGGTTGGAACAGCACCAAAGAGCATTTGATGTCCTGAAACAGACAATTGCCAGTCCACCAACTCTCATATACTGTGATGTTCACAAAGCAGTTACTCTTTCCTGTCATGCTTCGAAATTTGGTCTTGATACAGTCATTCTTTAAGAGGGTCAACCTGTTGCCTATGCATCCAGATCTCTAACTCAAACTGAAATACAGTATGTTCAGACAGAGAAAGAAATCTTGACAAATGTGTTTGCATGTTCAACGTTGCATGATTATATTTATGGTAGACCTATCCAGATCAAAACAGACCACCAACTTCTAGTCACTATTTTGAGAAAGCCTATGCATTCAGCTCCAGTCAGATTGCAATATATGATGTTGAGATTGCAGAAATACAGTTTCAGTTTTGTCGTCTACACAAAAGGCAAACTTCTTTATGTTGCTGATACTTTATTCAGATCACCCAGAAATCCCACTGAAGAGCATGTGAATGATAACCTTGCTTTAGAAATCATGGAAGTGAGAATTTTTTCTTCCACACGTCTCGATGAGTTTAGATATCATACAGCCTCAGATCTTGTTTTACAAAAGCTCAACCTTTTTATCAGTTGAGGATGACCATCAAAGCAATCTAGTTTACCTCAAGAAGTGCAACCTTATTTTACATATAGAGATGAGATTTTGTGTGATAATGGTATTGTTCTAAAATGTCCTAAAGTCATTGTTCCAAATTCCTTGCAACCAGAGTATATCACTATCTTGCATTGTGCCCACCCAGGAACCAATTCTACAAAAAGAAGGGTGAGAAGACTTGTGTTTTGGCCTTCTATGTCACAAGATATTGAGGGAGTACTTTCATCTTGTTCTGTATGTAATAGTACAAAGCCACATCAACAGAAGGAACCGATTCAGCTAAACTAGATTCCTGAACTACCTTGGTCAACAGTAGCCACTGATATTTTCGAGTGGAATGGTCAGCATTGCTTGGGGTTAGTAGACTCTTATTCTAATTGGTTCGAGATTGACCTACTTCCTAACCTAGCATCCAGTTCTGTCATTACTAAGATGAAGCATCATTTTGCAGTTCATGGTAGTTTGCGCAAAATTATTTCTGACAATGGTACGCAGTTTACTAGCCAGCAATTCAAAAGATGTGCCAAAGAGTGGGACTTTACTCATGTTACAAGTAGTCTTGAGTATCCGCAGTCAAATGGTTTGGCAGAATGTGCAGTTCAAAGTGTGAAACAGTTACTTGAGAAGTCAAAACGAGATAATAGTGATGTTTGTCTGAATCTCTTGAATCTCAGAAATGTTCCTCATAATAAACATCTTGATTCACCTGCCCAGAGACTTCTGGGACAAACCAGAACTACATTATCAATTAGCAGTAGTTTATTGGTTCCACATGCTAAGAATAACAGATCTGTGAAAGCCATCTGTTAAAGAAATGCCTAGCCCAGGATTCTTATCACGATAAGTCCAGCAAACCACTCAATCCATTACATGAAGGAGAGACAGTGAGAATGGAAACATGTAAAGGTTATGATAGGATTGGAGTTGTGAAGAGTATTTGCCTAGAGCCGAGATCATACATTGTGGAATCAGAAACATTTGATGCCTGTGTCTGAGCCTGTAACACAGCACCTAGCCTGTGAGAAAGACTGTTTATCTCAGAGTGAGTTGTCCAGCATTCCAGTTACTGAGGATATTCCAGTGAATATCCCTGCTCCTGAGATGAATCCCTAAGTTCCTGATATGAGTTGTTTACCAAAGACCGTCCCTGTTGCTAAACCCAATTCTGAATACTATGTTACTAGATCAGGTCGCATTTTCAGACCATGTTACAGACACATGGTAACTTGAACATGAACATTGTGCTGTTTCTAATATTATATATAATTGCATGTCTTATTCCAATGTCATTTCATAGGAGTCATTTTTTTAAGAGGAAGGATGTAGATCAGTGTGTGCATACAACTTTAAGAAGCTTTATAGGGGCTTGCACAAGTGTATAAATGTTGAGCACATGTGAACTTGACTGCATTTAAGCTGTCGAGATGTAAACATGTATGTCTGTGTAGTCTGTCTGTTAATAGGTTTATTTATATTTTGTGATGTGTTTCTATGTAATAAAACATATAAAAGAACTAGCCCACCAACAATCCACAGCAAAATGGACCAAAGTTATTAAACGTACATCCAAGTGAACATAAAGATGCTGTGAGCATGACTTCTCCCCTCCCCTCTTTTTCGTGGTTTCTCTAAGTTTTTTTCCTGTTCGGATATCCCCATGAACCCTGTTCTTCCCAGTTCATCAACCATTCTGGACACCACAACTGAGGAGGAGGGTCTAAAAAAATTAAAATCATTTACATCAAAATTATTGTCATTTTCCATATGGTCAGTTTCACACTGACCACCAAAATAATTTCTGACATCATCAAAACCTTCATACCTTCATACAGGGGGAGGTACAGTGTAAACCCTCTTATCAGCATAGTCTTTAGTGTCCCTATTGATTTTACATTGCTTTTTCACTGTATTGTCCCTGACAAACTTAGCTAATTCAGAAAAAACTTGTTGGAAATTAGATACAACAGTAGAAAACATTAAGTCATTAACAATATTATTGTTAAGTTCATCAATGTCCGTCTGAAGTTTAATTAACTTACATTCATTTTCTCTTTTGATAATATTCAGTAGTTCAAGATCAGTTCTGTCAGATAATTCTACCAGTTCATTGTGCATAGTTGTACCAAATTCAGTGCCCCCAGGGTACTTCCAAATAAGTAAGCCTTTAGATGCCTGGTTGAGTGCCACTGATTTCACCAAAAATTCGCTATCAATTTGAAGTGACTTGTACTGTTAACAAAGCCATTCAAATAAACTTAACTGATTGCTTAATAACCCCATTCCCTTCCTTTCTGAATGGTTAAATGACATAAAATTCACTACAGGAGCTTGGAACACACCATCAATCCTTAATTGGGGGGGACATCAGTCTCCGAGTTCCTAGATGTAGAAGCTTCCTCAGATGAAATGGGTGTATGCATAGTTAATAATTCAGCCTGAGATGCAGTCAAATCTGTTCGGAAAGGAAGGAAATGGGGTCATTAAGCAATTAGTTAAGTTTATTTCAATGGCTTTGTAAATGGTGCAAGTCACTTTAACTTGACAATGAATTTTTGATGAAATCCATGGCAGTCAACCAGGTACCTAAAAGCTTACGTATTTGGAAGTACCATGTGAGGGAATGAATTTTGTACAACTATGCACAATGAACTGGTAGAATTATCTGATGGAACTGGTCTTGAACTAATGAATATTATCAAAAGAGAAAATGAATGTAAGTTAATTAAACTTCAAGGGGTCATTGATGAACTTAACAATAGTATCATTAATGACTTAATGTTTTCTACTGTTGTAACTAATTCCCAACGAGTATTTTTCTGAATAAGATAAGTTTGTCAGGGACAATACTGTGAAAAAGCAATGTAAAATCAATATGGACACTAAAGACTATGCTGATAAGAGGGTTTACCCTCTACTGCCCACCGTACGAAATTATGAAAGTTTTGATGATGTCAGAAATGATTTTGGTGGTCAGTGTGAAACTGACCACACAGAAAATGACAATAATTTTGATGTAAATAATGTTGATTTTTTTAGATCCTCCTCTTCAGCTGAGGCATTCAGAATGGTTAATGAACCAGAGAGAACAGGGTTCATGGGGATATCCAAACAGGAAAACAACTTACAGAGGAACCACGAAAACGAGAGGGAAGGGGAGAAGTCATGCTCAGTATTTTTACTTTATGTTCACTTGGATGTACTTTTAATAAATTTGGTCCATTTTGCTCCGGATTGTCCGTGGTTATTCTTAGTGACTTTTAACACTTGCAGTTTGCACTTGTTTTCTGAACTACCCCACCTGTTCATCATCGATAATAGAGAAGGACAAGCGATAATGCAGAAGACCAAAGTGAAACACTTGCTCTTTACCTACATTAGATGGTTAAGAAATAATACTTACCAATGCTTTGAAATAATTGATAATAGTATTACCCATTCCGATCATGAAGATATTGCTAATATAACTGGAGATAGCTTTAGTGCTGACTTCACACCAGGAGCACTCATTGAATTCTTACAAATTCCTGGGTGCCTTCTTCTCCCCAAAGATTATTAAGAAATGAGTCTTAACTCCACTTCTTAAAGTTAACAGTATAAACTAAGTAAGCCCGTAATATGCTCAGTCAAAACCTCCCCTTCTGAACCCCTTTGTTCACCTTAAGCATAGCCACAGGATACTTTCCTAAGGTATTGAAAACGCTTTACTATCATAACTTCGAAAAAAAAAAAAGTGTACTTATTAGCGAAGTCTTTTGCCGAAAGTACGCAATGCCGAATGTCCCTAATGTCGGAAAACAGCTGTTAATGTCAAAAATGTCGCTCACGACATTTTCAACACTTAACAGCAATCCCATCCTTCCCTTAGCTCCCTAACTAGCTAACCTAAAATCCCGATTATGCAGGGAGGCAAGCCCCCCTGCACCCCCCACCCCCCAACTTAATATTCCAACTCCGAGATCGCACTACAGTGAGGAAAGGGATGTATTTCCCTAACCGCACTGTACCACGATCCCTTTACATGAGCGAATGTTATAATTGCGAATGCACAGTCCATTCGCAATTATACCGTTCGCTCACGTAACCTACCGAAATATGAAGTATTCAAACATCTGTTGTTCGAATACTTCATAGCTGTGCAATTGCATGGCAAAATTTTAATGGTAAACCATTGAAAACAGCTATCATTACAACCTACTGTAAATACTGTCCCATCCAGATTTCGAGAGCTATAGTCCAATCACCCTAACAAGCCTAATTTGCAAAATCATAAAATGCATTGTATCAGATTTCATGATCTCACATGGTTTTGTCAAAAGGAGAGCACATCTACCTAATTTAATAAATGAAGACACTAAAACTGCAGATAATGGCCAAGACACTGTAGCTGTAGATATTGTCAGTTTAGCCAAGACCTTCAGCACACCCAGACATATTGATAACTATGTTTGCTGATAATTGCAGGCTGATTATTGTCATGGACTCAGTATCTGATACAACGTTACTGCAATGAGGGTTAAACCATAAAATCAATGGTGTGTTAGAAAATGGCTTAAATTAATTGAGAAGAAATATAGCTTTTTCATCTTTAGTAAACACATTTTGACAGCAGCCTAGAGTATCGACAATGCTCCATTCCAGTCTGATAAATTCATTATAGATCTCATCATCTTTATTTATTTTATTTTATTTTATTTTGCATTTGTTGACCGGGAAAGTCTGACTGGACACATACATTTTTAGCAGAGGCCCAGGGAGAAAATTTCCAGTAAAACATACATCCTCAAGCAGATATGAACAATGGTATTTACATAGAAATAAGGCAGAAAAACATTAGAAAATATCAGACAGTTCATAGTACAAGCTCATAGTAATATATATATTATTTACAGGCATTACATATCTAATACACTCAGTAGTTTGCAGACGTATACATGTAATGAGTTGTGGTACAAGCAGTAATTTGTAGGTATAAACATTTGATATATTATAGATATATAAATAGATCTAATAAAATATTATTATTGAGGGTTATCTGTAGCTATATTATAACAGGGTGAGATACAAGACTTGAAGTATGGCTATGCTAAGAATTATTGATTGTATGCTCGTTTTTACCCTGGGGTGAGACAGGAGCATAGCCAGTTGTTCATGAAGTGGGTTTTTAGGAGTTTTTTTAAACTGAGATGTGGAATTATTGGATGTTAGGTGGGCAAGAAGGGAATTCCAGAGTTTAGAAATAGAGTAGCTAATGAGGGATTTTCCTGCTTGATTGTTGTCTTTGGTGACTTCTAGGAGATTTAGGGTGCTAGAGCTTAAGGTTCTTTTTGTGGTGTGAGGGAGTATAAGTTTTTGGAGGACTGGGATTTTATATGAGAAGTGGTATAGCTTGTGTACTAGTGACAATTGATTGAGTTGAAGTAGTTGAGGGAACTCCAACCAGTTTAACTTTTTGAGAGAAAACAGTGATGTGTTCTGTATGAAGATTCTGTAGTAAATCTAGCTATTTTATTATAACAAGATTCTAGTTTGTGTAGGTCAGTTTTACAAAGGTTAGTTAGGACTGGAGATGTATAGAAGAGGGTGGATAGCAGATGTGTCTTAATTACTATGTATTTAGAGTGTTTTGAGAGAAATTGCTTGTGATAGAGCAGTCATAGTTTTTTGTGTACTTTCTTGATAGTTCGGGCTATGTGTAAGTCGAATCTTAGGTGGTTGTCAATCCCAATGCCTAACAGTTTGGTGTGGGTGGCTGGGGTGATTGCGGTTTTGTTATTAGAGTAGACAGTGAAGTTATCTGTTTGGGGGAAGGATCTATGTGGGCTGAAGAGGAGTACTTTTGTTTTAGTTTGGTTAAGAATACGCTGGTGGTTAGTGAACCAGGTTTCAGCTAGTGAGAAGCATTCTTGTGCTTGGGAGTAGAGGTCCTGTTGTGTGGGGGAAGCACAGATGATGGTGGTGTCATCTGCATATTAGCTGAGGCTTTGGTGTGGAGGATGAGAGTTCATTTGGGAATAGAGAGAAGAGTAAAGGGCCTAGGATAGAGCCTTGAGGGACTCCTAAGGATACTGGCAGTAGAGAGGATAGTTGGCTCTGCCATTTTACTGCCTGCTGATGGGGCTATATCATATGAACGAATCACACAGATTGTGAACGCTCATAATATCGAACATACTGGACCTCAAACTTCCTATTGTGGGCTGCACCCCCCACACCACCAGCTAAATATATATTCCAACTCCGAGATCACACTATAGTAAGGAAAAGGCAAAATCCCATTCTTCACTGTACCACAATCTCAGAAAAAGCACTTTGAGGTCCGATAAGTTCTATATTATAAGCGTTCGCAATTTGTGTGATTCACTCATATGATATAGACCCCCTGCCGAAGACTTGATGGGTATTTCTGAAACCAAGTGATAGAAGAGATACTGAGGTTTAGGGTAGAGAGTGTGTTGAGGAGTTTATTGTGGTTAACCATATCCAAAGCTTTGGATAAGTCTACAAATATGGCTGAGACTAATTGTCCATTATTTCTATGTTGATTAATGGTGTTAGTGAATGATATAAGGACAGTTGTCATACTGTGGAAAGGTCTAAAGCCATACTGATTTTTACATGGTCGATTGTTTTTTTGTAGGTAGTCCATGAGTTGAGTGTGTATAACCCTTTCAAGGATTTTTGATAAGGGTGATAAAATAGCAATAGGACGGTAGTTATTGAGTTCAAAGGAGTTGCCCCATTTGTGTAGTGGTAAGATGTGGGAGGTTTTACATATAGAGGGGACTTTACTCTCTGAGATAGATCTATTAATGAGGATTGAAACCGGAGAGGCTATAGCTGCTGCAGCTATTTGGAGGTATTCTGCGGATAGGCTATCAGTGGCCAGGGTGGTAGGTTTAAGTTTCTTGAGGCATTTTTGTATGGTTTGATTCAGACAAGCTGAAAGCTGAAGTGGGTGCTGTCATCCTGTGTTGCTTTGCTAATTGGTGTAGTTGTTGGGGTAGGGTGACTGGTATTAATTTGGTTATCGGCTAGGGTCTGAATTGTTTCTGTAAAGTATTTATTAAATTGGGTGGGGATGTTATCTTGGTTGTTTCCTGTTGTAGGTGTAGGGGTAGTAGTTTTCCCAGGTTGCAATACAGAGGTTATTGCTGCCCAGAACCTTTGAGGGTGTTTAGCATGTTTTTCCTGTAGGTTTTGATAATAGTTAATTTTGTCTACTTTGATGAATTTATTGGCTTTGTTGCAAAGTTCTAAGTAGTTTTGCTTTTCTACTTGGGTTTTGTTTTTGTGTAATTGTATCCAAGCTTTGTCCCTTTCAATAAGAATAGGTTTGGTAGGTTTGGTTAGCCATGGGGCATATTTAGTTTTTATTCTTGTGGTTCTGGAGGGAGCATGGTGGTTTAATATTTTTAGGAAGATTGAGTTAAAGTAATTTACTGCATCATCAAGAGACATCTGTTTTAGAGGAGTCCAATTGCAACATTTTAGGTCATGGATTAAGTTTTTAGGGTTGAAGTTCTTTTTGTTCTGACCTCTCTTAGTGTTACCTGGTTAATATGGGATGTTTTTGTTCTCAATAGGTATGTTGGTCGGTGGTCGCTGAGAATGTCTGGCAGACATCCAGCTTGGGATGCAAGTGTGGGGTGAGATATAAGTATACAGTCCAATATGGATTGGCGCTTGGATCTTTAGTCGTTTCTGGTGGGGGATGTGATAATTTGGGTAAACTTCATAGACACCTCCTAATGCTTTGAGTACCATATAGCAGTAATAATCAAAAAATCCTTCAATCTAGCTTAGTTAATAAAAAATACTTCATACATGTCAAAAATAATTGCTCCTTTACCCTGCCCTCATCACACCAATTATAGAATATAATTTGCCTTTTTATCTATCCAAATACATCACACAGCTAGAAAGATCCCAGATTTTTCTAACTAATTAGATTGCCAGATGATAAAGATTCTCAGCTACCAAAACAGTCTTGAAGCTTTATCCTTTTCCCCTCCCTTATAGACTACTGCAGAGTGATTTATGTTTAGCATTCCATGCTGTTAAGGACCTGACCCTCTTTGATCTCCTGTTCTTCCACCAAAGGAATGGCTCAGCAAACATTCAAACCAAAGACTGGAGTCTCTGTCAGCAAATACATAGACACACTGGGGGACAGATTTATTACTCAGCACTTTTTTGTTTTGCATTTCTGGAGTATACAACAATTATTTATTTATTTATTTATTTCACATTTGTTAACTGGGTTAGTCCAACTGAGTTTGCAAACAAACCCATTTTCAGTGGCGACCCGAGAGGAAAAGCCCCAGCAAATACAAATAAAGATAAAGTGACAACATACAAATATTAAATAACAATCACAATGCAAAATAATTGTAAAAAAGAAAAAGTTATTAAATATTTGCATTGCACTGATAGTAAACAACCCATTTTCAGTGGAGACCCAGGGGGAAAGAGCCCCAGCAAACATATGCAAAGATAAACATACAGGACAAAAACTATTAAAAATAACAATGCAAATATGAACTTAATTATAAAGAGAAAAACAAAAGAAAACATTATGAACATTAAGGGTTGCACTGATAGCAGTGGTCTAAAATTTATTACATATGAGAGTAAAACCAAAAAGATAATCGTTATTCAAAAGAAGGACAATGTTTAGACATTGATAGGAAGTGGGAGGAAAAGATAAATAGTGTGAAGAATGGGAGAGGGGAGAGAAAGGAGGGGGATATAGTAGGGCTATACAAGGAGCACTGAGGGTTTAGGAGGTTAGTTTAATCAGGAGTTACTAACAGAAAAAGAAAGAGTCATGTCTTCACTTCTTTCAAGGCGAACCTTGACAATGGATGGGTGCCCATTGATTCATCCCGAGCCTGACTTGTTTTTACCTTCAGGAGGCAGGATGTGCTCTACAAGTTGGGCAGTGGTAAGGTGATCATAGTCTGTGGACTGACTCTGCTTGTACATTTTATGAATCTGTGAATCCACTTCTAATGTAAGCTGTGAACATTTGTGTGTATACAGCACCAACAATGCAGGTTTAAGTCACCTTTGTATATTAGACTGTTTCAGAAGAGGTAAGGTGGAGTAGAGAGAGGGTGATATTCATTTTGACTGTATTTCATATAAAGCATTGCCAAGTTAATCATTTTGATACCAAATCACTGACATTAGGTGGCAGGTGGATGAGTGGACAAAATATGAACTTGTCAGTATGAGGACTCTCCCTCCAGTTTGAGTACCTAATTGTTAACATTGGAGTACATGGTAGTTTAAGACAAGCTACAGAATTACATGATAGGGTTTCATCTAAATTTAGGTTACTTCTACTGTATACAAACTGTGTTCTTGTACCTATGTTTGGAGAGGGAAACTTATTTTGAATACTGCCTATATTTTGCAAACGAGGAAACAAAATTCTTATGTTGAGCTCTCCCATAAGTGGGTTAATAAATATAGTATGACAATGACTGGTATAATGAAGGAGAAAATTTGAGAAAAGGTATATGTGATATAAAAGAAGGCTGGCTATAATAGTATGAAAAGAAAGTGAGGGTAAGGCCAAAAAGGAAACTGTCATAAAGTGCACCTCTAACATAAATAAACATGTAGAGGTGGGTAGGATCCCAGCACTCTCTCATGTTGTCATGTGACTGCATTACTATCTTCTCTACTTGTGATTTGATGTACCAATATTGTATAATGCATTTGTTGTATGCTTATGTTGGTATGAATGCCATGTCTGCATAATACTCTTTATGCATGTGTACCCATGACTGTTATCTACCTGTCTGATCTGTACTCCAAATCCTTGCTGTTTGTCTACTACATACTTTGTTGTTTCTAGTACCTGTCATTTATGATGCTTCATTTTTATCCCTATATTCATGAATGTCTTGCTGGCTTCCATTATATATAAAACATGGTGATGCTGTGGGCACTTTTGTGTGAGAATATTTAAAATAGGAAACCATTTATAATATTGGGATCTGCTTGAGCAAGTCATAAAATCTGGAGATAGAATTGCTGAAAATCCAGACTTACATATACTAAATCTGAGATTACCATTTCTCAGAATATTCCCGTTTACCCAAGGTATGTCAGTCTTGAGGTTGGTTTAATAAATTCAGGAGGGTGAGGAGGGATTTGCCAGCCCCCCACATACATAAGAAGAAGCAGGAAGGCTTGCCCCCTGCAAAAAAAAAAGAAGTTTAAAGAAGAGTGATATTTGATATTTGCTCTTCTCCTGGATTTTTGGTCTATTTTTTTTCTGCATGTCAGGACTCGGCATTTAGAGTTCTAACATTTCAACAGGGAGCCTTTAAAATAACATTACAAAAAATGTGCCCCATATCATGTCAGGATTCTATTGTACCTAACAACCACATGAGTAAATGTAAATGTGAATATTTATGATAACATTTTTAGAATGTTAGCTCAAACCACAAATATTTGTCTGGCAGGATTCCTGTAACTATGCTAGTCAACTGTTCAGGAATAGCTAGTGTAACAGAATTTCTTGGCTTCTGCACTGACCACATTTGCCTTGACATCTTCTGATTGATTTTACTAGTCTACTACACTTTGCCCTTGTTGCACCTCTCATCCCGAATTAACAATTTCAGTGTAGTAATTAATCTGAGTTGTGGGTGGCACCCAGTTCTTTGGGATACTAATCATGGCACAGTATCATAAGCCTGCCTTGGCATACATTTTATCAGCTGCTGTTGGCTCACTTGGGCTAGCTGTCAATGTTATTTTTGCCCTTTGATCTGATATCTGAACTAGCAGCCTGGTAGCCAGTACTGGCTGACAGGTGTTCTGCCTTCTGCAACATGGCAGAGATGGTTAAAGAAATATGATCATAGAACAAGACCCTCATCCTCAGCTGGAGTGGTGTTGGGGAGGGTCTTTCTTACATTTAACTCTGCACACTGCTCATAATGTCACTAGAAACCATGGTTACAGTGAAGTGCATCATTGTCAGCGACTAGTGCACAATATTTAATTTGGACTGCCATATAAATTTAAGAAGCCTTTCTCCCTCCTGTAATGACTATGTGTACAGGCTGAGCTCACAAAGGGGCCTCTCACTAGCTGCATCTATTTGCATATGTCAGGTATGTCCCTATTTGCAGTGAGTGAATTGTGGTCTTTTTATAGTGGTATACCACCTTTAAGGAGACAGTGAAAAGCATCAAAACTTTACTTTTTACATGAAAGAGGTGTATTTTACCCTTTGAATAACCAAGCAGCTGACTTGCTAATGGTTTTGCCTGCAAATCTGTGCTGGCAAATTTCCTGAGGTGAAACACAAGCTGGCAATGATATTTTCATTCACAGTATAAATGGTATTTGTTTTTGATGCGTGGCTCTTTCATTGCATGCGACCTAGACATCAACAGTGCTGTGTTTAAAGTATACTGTATACTTTTGCTTATATAATGAACAGATAAAATATTTGGCATGCCTAGTATCAACTCAGATTTGCTCCATAATGTAAATATAATGAAGAAATACTTTCTTGAGAATGTTATTAGGATAACTGCTTGTTCAAACAGCAGGAAAGCAAAATTCCATGTAATGTGAAGAGAGCAGCTACAGTCTTGCAATAAGAGGCCAGAACCACAAATTTCCGAGGCAAACCAGGGGCATTCTGTACATATTCAACTGCAACAATGTGTTTTCTTGTATTTCTTCCCTACTGAGGTTTATATTGGCAGCCCTGATTTTGAAAGTAATTCAGTAAGATGAACACATTGATGGAGCTGGAATTATTAGACACTAGCAGAAGCTGATGTTTTTGACTAGGTATGTGACTGACTGGTTTGTATGCCAGAATATGTAGGAATTCATCTTACAGATGAAAACATAGAAGAAACATTTAAATGAAGAAACTGTCCAGTAATCTTTTTATGCATGTGTGTTTTTGCCTGTGTGTGTTGGAGGAGAGGGCGGAGTACAAGTGTGCATGCATATGTACGTATTTCATTTTATACATTTTCTTTTCTACCTGGAACATCATCTATTATGTGCTAAACCTGTAATCTAGGGAAATGATGCTCATTGTGTTTAATGACATACTTTGTGTATATGTTTTACTTTTGTAACAATCACCGGTAATGAGTCACAATGTATAGTAGTGCCGTATTTTTGCTGATGGGTTACTCTATCCTTAACAGCATGAACTCTACATGAATAATATAATTACTGCAGTCCCACAGCATTATTGTACTATGCTACTGAAATGAAAGACAAAGTGACTTGATAGTAAGAGTACAGAGCTAATAACCATGGATTTTCAAGACATTACCATGTGATTCCCCTTTGTGATTAATGGGGTAGGTTACTTGACTGCCACTCTCTGCCTGTTCATGTGTTCTGCAGAATGCTATACATCTGAGAGCAAACCACATGGTTTTCTTGAATGATGCATCTTGAAACCACATGTCTTTCTTGGTCTTTTGTTGGTCCTTCTGCAATCAGAAGTTGGTTATATGATGTCCATGATACCTATGCTGCTGGGCAAATCACAGAACATCCTTTCCCACCAAACTACTCTGAATTCTGACTGGGTTTGTGCCTTTCCAGACCTGTATCTAGGCATAGACATCTTGATTTTCAGTATTCTTAAAAAGTCATTTAGCTTTTGCTGTTATAATTCATTAATTAAGTTCTCAAAATTGCATTATTTTCAAACCAGCATGCTGTGGAGGGAAGCAGCTGGTCGAGTTTGAATAGTTCATAGTGAATCTGTTCTGTTTCTGTTCTGTCAAATGTACAACTGATGCATAAAATATATCCCACTGCATACATTAAAAGTATCAAAATCATTCATAACGTTATACATTCAGAGGTGGCTATCAGGCCAAGAGACATTTTAAACCTAGCCAAGCTTACCCAGAATATACCAAAATATTGCTAACGTGTCAATACCCCAAGAAATGTTATGGTTAATATATAGGCTTGTACACATCAAGCTTTCACAGACTACCCATGCCCATTAGGGACATAAGGGCCAAACCAGGGGTACATTTTATTTATTATTTTTTATTTAAAATTTGTTTACCGGGAGAGTCCAACTGGACACAGGTCCTTTTTCAGTGGAGGCCCGGGGAGAAAAGCTCCACATAGAATATATATGGTTTAACAATATTTGATTGGTGTTGACAACACAGAATGATCGAAATACAAGATAACAAGAGTTTAAACAATCAGGAAACTAACATTTAGAAAGCTATACAATGACTAAATAATCAGTTATAATACAATAAGTTAGGGTAGAAAAACATGGCTAATAGAAATGCAATGTTATTTTATATAATGATTCAGAAAAATAAAGTGTAGGTGAGCATAGAATAGAGGAATGAGAGACATTTACAGCATTATGCAACTTCAGTGTAGACCTTACATGGTTATTTTTCAATTGGTGTTCTTGTTTGTTACCTGGGTTGAACCTGGATGAGAAATTTGAAATTTCTCTGAAAGTTATGTTTGAATAAGATTAAAGATGAACTTTGCTTCACATAGATGGGAAGCTTGTTCAAGTGAAGGAGCCATTTTTGAGACACTTACATCTCTACAATATGTCCTGCTTATATTGCAGATGAGGTTTAGATGCTTAGAAAATGTATTTCTCATGCTATTTATTTTTTGAATGAGCAATAAATCCATCAGTGTGGGATCAGAGGATGCCTTGTAGGCTAAGCATAGATTGCTGTGCAGCAGTCTGTAGGAGACCGAGTGCAGAGATAAGGCTATGAGATGGTCCACATAGAGCTTATTGTTTATTCCTGGTATTATTTTTGTGAAGTCAAGCTGTTTTGAGTACCATGTCATGTACATGCTTAGGGGTACATTGTACTCAGTGACTGCTCTAATTAAAGCCAATTACAGTAGAACATTGACCACCTTGGATTTGGATGCCAGTAGACACGTGGTCAAAGGTCCAGTTACTGTAAATACATATTCCCAGATCCCTGACCAGTGGCTCTACTTTTAGGGGTGTATTAATTGTGGTAATATTTAGGGATACCATATTTCCAAATGGTACTACTATACATTTTTGTTTTGCATTAAGTTTTAGTCCATGGCTCTGGCACCAGTTGTTTGTCTGTGTCAGGTCCTCTTGAAGATTATCTGTGTCTTTATATGATTCAATGACCATGCCTAGTTGGCAGCTTTCTGCCAACTTAGTCAGTGAGAGGCCATTAACATTGTCTTGACTTCAAAAAAGTAGATGCCAAAAAGGACAGGCCCCAGCACCAATCCCTGTTGGACTCTGCTAGTGACAAACTACTTTGTGGAGGTGTATCACCCATCCTAACTTCTTGTGCCCTGTCAGAGAGCCACCAATGGGTGATCTATGGGTTTATGACTAATTCTGTATGTTTGTCTACAATACACACAAATCAAATCAGACGTATAATTGCCATGCCTAATAGCTTTCCAAAATGTATCTGTCCTATATAAATCTACTAAGACCATATATACAATTTTTTTCTAATAACTTTCTGATCTTAATAATCTTCCTGAAGTAATTCTCTTATAAAGAAAGCATTTATCCATGTGACACAGAAAAAGGAGCTATTTATGTGTTACATTATAGTGTTTCTCCTACCCAGGGGTATGGCAGTGACATTTAGATATAATTTAACACTTACTTTCAAAAAAACACATTTTATTATAATAATAACAGACACATCTTATTTTACCACCTCCCAGCATAAGCAGGGTTCCAGGGAACTTAAGCCCTTGTAGAGACTTTTCCTCCACACACTATTATTCAACAGCTCATATAACTAGGTAATGCCAGCAAACCTGCAGCATACTGAAGTGAACGTGCATACATTTCCGATCTGTATCTATAAAAACTACGTAAGGGTCCTTATCCTGCTCATGGCATGCTGATATTATCACTCTTCTGATACTTCTTCACAAATCTGATGTATTCCAAACCTCCTCCACCGACATTTCTGCAAGCATTCAAAACAGCAGTTTGTTAACATGGATTAACCACAAATCACAGTAAATGTCCTGTTCTACCATTTCAACTTACTTCACAACAACTCTTGTTTGGATGACCTTAGTGTCTGTGCCAGTTTAATTGGGTGATTTACATGACATCAGTCTTCAAATGCCAAAAGTTGGTGCAGATTTAATTTCCATCCAATACAAAATCCAAGAGATGATTTTGCCCTTTTCACTAGTTTTGTGCATATCACTATCATTTCCACACTTCTCCCATTTAGACCCAAAATGTCAACTACACACACATATTTAAGGAAAAACTATTGTCTATTTGTTCTATACAGCACTTCCAGTGCATGAATCTCATATCTTTTAACATAAGATAATAGAGAATTTGGGGCAATAACTAACTCTAGGAGTGTTAACCTCCTGTATTTATGACACTCTTTTTGATTGTATAAAGAAACACCACGGTATAATCACATCAGGTGTTTCAGCTATATGGCAATACTGGTTTTATTGACCTGAATTTGTCCATATATAGACTTAAAAAGAAAAAAAAAAAGTCATAGACATTCAGAATTTCCATATAGCTGAAACACATGATGTCCTTAAAGGAGCATTTGCATATATCCCATGTTGCCTCTAATACAAGAGGTTTAACTCATTTTGCACAGGTTCCTATCATGTAGTTAAACTTTTACAAGTTCGAACCACATATGGTCGAGATCATACGTTCAAATTTGTAAAGGTTTGAGTGTTTGAATGGAAATCTCCATAAGCAGAGGTTTCCATTCACTTCAATGTGGTGTGATCTCAGAGTTGGTAGATTTTAGTAGTGGGGTGTGTGTGGTACACAGCCCCTAAGTGGGGGGGGGGTGAAGGAGGGCTTTCCCCCCTGCTTACGACAAGTTATTGTTTTGTCCGTTGTGTAGTTATTTTTTTTTTACATAGTCAAAGTTCTGTAACTTCGAACATAATGGTTCAACCATTAGGTGTTTGGAGTTACGGAACTTCGACTATCTAATATAGACCTATTTTGCACTGTAACTTCCAATGGGTGGAGCCTAAGCCTTTTGACAGAATCAAATTATGTCCTCGCATTTCAAACAAATGTTCATATTTATGGAACCATAAGAATTATGGAAGAAGTATACATGGCAAATTCTTTAGCACAAGCTATTTTTATAGTGGTAGTATTGATTAGGTTTTGTAGTGGTAGTATTGATTAGGTTCTACATCTTAAACTGAATTTTATAAGTCACAGTAAACACAGTAACTATTACATTTGTAATATTTTGTAAATAACTTACAATATCTCAGCATCCTCTCTAACTACTTACCTGGTCCAACTATATTAATGAAATCTCAAAGGGCTTCCACTTTACCTTCTTTCCAAACCACTTTGTTCTTGTAAAATGTTACATTTCATCTCTGCTGATTTTTTTCTCCTTTTATGTGTGATGGAGTCTCAGAATTGTATAGCATCATGTTACCTTGCACTTGACTTCTTTTATACCTATAATGTATGTATCTAATTTGTAAGTTACATTCTATCTCTGCTGATTTTTTTCTTTATGTATGATAGATTCTATTAATTGTATAGCATTACTGTACCTTGTACCCAATTTCTTTTATGCTCAATATGTATGTATTTTCTAATTTTGTAACTCTGTATTTGTTCTTTTAGGTCTCCACTGAAAATGGGCCTCCAGCCCAGTTGACTAACCCAGTTAACAAAAGAAAAATAAATAAATAATAAAATAAAATAAATGCCATCAGCATCATTTTATTCATCTAGCTGAGAGCTTTCATACGGAGCTAAGGAGTTCTGTCTGTGTAGCTTGGTTGTTGAGATATTTTAGAAATGTGAAAATTATGTATAAATATCATAAAAACAACAGTTAATATCTATTTTGCTGCACTAGACAGAGGTCAAATATTAATGCAGCTGAGTTTGCTACTGTGTAAGCTTTAAGATGAAATTTATTAAAACCGTATATACAGCATGGTTTTGGAATTATTGATGCAAATATGAACAAACAGTATTTGACGCCTAGATTTGTCAGTATGAGTTAACTGCAGATGTACCTGGAGGCATCACTCGGATGTAATGACTTAAGGAATCACACAGTGGAAAGTCTAGTCTTGCTAGATTTTTCTTTTGTTTTTTACTGATTGATTTTTCTGTGTGACCTTTTTACTCATTATTTTACCAAGATGTAATCAGGAAATCACCTTGCAAGTAAGCTATGGCTTGATTACTCATTCCATTTTTCTTGCACAAAATCATTAAATTTGTTTTGCTCTTATTAATCTTCAGACAAAAGTTTACTTTCCAAAATATCCATCTGTCTCTGGGGCTCCTAACCAAGAAGCCAATAATACCAATACCATTTGGAACAGTTGTAGCTCCCATCTATCAATCTGAGTCTACAGAGCAGCTGTTGTGTGCAATCACCACTACAATAACTTACAGACAAGATACAGTTAGGGTAAGGAGATAGCCATTCTAATATGTCTATCATGAGATATTTTTCGACCCTGCATACCTAAAACCTCTTCTCAGTTGTTGCTTTGTGTTTTGATTTAGGGATGTGATAAAAATAAGGTCTGTGGAAATTTGACAATCCTGCATACTGACCCATGATTGTACCTAATCATCAAGTCGAAGGAACAAGTAAAGACTGCAAAGACGGCAAAGAGATTCCCTTTTCTAATTCTTATATACTTCAGAACTGGCCGTTGGTCAACTGGTGCCCTAGGCAAAAGGTCTCTACAGCACCCCCTCCAACACCACACTGTGCCCCCATCCTGGTCTACCTACACCATCCAGATTACTAGAAAAGTGTCCCTGCTAGAATGGTGCCCTAGGTGGCCACCTAGTTGGCCTATGCCTAAGGGTGTCCATGATGTACTTAGTCCATAAATGATCTAAAATCCATAGTGCTTTACTAACAGAAATCGTCTCTGAATACAGACTAAAATGGGACCGTTACATTACACTTTTTTTTTGCAAGGAACATTTCCTTAATACCATATTAAGCAATCTTCAAAGAGATATCCAGCAAGACTATAGACCTATAGTTATGCAAATTAGCCTTATCATCATGTGCTGAAATCAGGATTCTGGAAGATCAAACACTGAATCCCTGAACTGAAGATGAAGTACAATATTTTAGTCCATACATCCATTTTAAACTTGAAAATGTCACTAAAAATCCTTCCACTCCTGGAACCTGTTGATTCTTCAGATGACTATCTTTATAACTAATTTCTTCCATTAAGATTTTCCCCAGGAATTCATTAGCAAGCATGTAGACAGGGTGCTAAGCCTACACATTCTCTCATCTTTGCAAGACGAGTAGCAGTGCTCATTAAATATGAAAACTGCTAAACAATCTCACACTTGAGCAGCACCTGTTCATGACCAGAACACTAGCTGCTGACCATGCTGCGTTGCAGATAGACTCGGCCACACAGTATAAATAACAGAGTGTAAATTAAATAAGATTAACCTCAGTAAGGAAGCACATGTGAATGGCACAAAACAAGGCAAGGAAAGAGCAACTTAAAATATATAAATTAAGAAGCAGGTGGAACTTTTAAAAAATGACATCTTCACAAAAGGGGATGAGAGGGACACAGTTCAGTGTAACGAGGTGATTGAATACATAATTAAAGTTCAGTGGTGAGATAATAGTTGTTAAGCAGTAGGGAACATAATATGTAATGCTGGTAGTGCACAGTTACAGAACATCACTGGCAATGTCATGTATAGTGTGAAAGTAAACAATGACAATAATTTGCATAGAAATGAATTAATGTTTGAACACACACATACAGGTTAAGAAAGTTTAACCCTTTCTTTGCCTTATATGTATTAATGAAACAATAATAAAGTGATGACAGTGTACACGTATGTAAAATCGGGGACATACTGAGAAGAATCATGCTCACCTGTAAAGTCATGCCAATAATAGTAGCATTTCTGGAAACAATCAGTTGTGGTAATGACCTGCATGTTGAGAGTGGTAGGAAGTGGGACTGTTGATAGATGCCATGTATATATATACCACAGTCTAGAAGAACCTGAGACACATACTGACACTGACACTTTGGCCAGCATATTAAGAAAAGAGTGTGCTACTATCCATACCTACTGATGTCTAACTATAACAGATGGGAGATGTACATAGTTGCAAAGTGAGGGGCATGGACATGTGACATATACTAACATGCACACTAATCAAGGCAAAACTCATGTCACTCCCTTGACCACCGGGGTGTGTGTGTAAGAATGTCAGTATATGCTTATGCGTATGATGTATGTATGTGTGATAGAAATACCACAAATGGGTAGGTAGCCCACAGAAGACTTAGCCCAAAACAATTTACATGCCAGTAGCATTGTATAATGGCATCAGCTACAGGGGACATGTGCCACCTGTCAGTTTAAAATTATTTGAGTATAATGCATTTTTTAGGAGTGTAATCATCATATTATGTGTGTCCTTCTTGCTGCTACTGCCACACTATACACTTTGAAATATAAAGGTCTATCAAACTACACTTTTGAATGCAGTATAGCATTATGTTGTACATCACATTTTGCCCTGAAGCTAGCCTTGTTGAACACATTAGTAGTACAGTACACAAACATAACTCACAAACAGGTGAAACATTAATGTCTATTATTAAGTCAACTATTGAAACTGTATTTGGTATTCAACAACTGTATATTAGCCTGTAACAACTGTTATCATGTGCACATAGGTCGTTAACTCCATTGCATGGGCATTGGCAAAGTCAAGCTACTAGAGGATAATTCTGTTCAGTTTTGACAAATAAGAACAAATTACAAGAACTATCTTATAACATTGATTATTTGATGTGCTTTATGATAGATGTCACTCATTTGCTACATCATTATATTGGGTAAGCCCATAAAGAAGTATAGCAATTAACATCACCAACCCATCACAAAACCCCAAGAATGTATCATAACACCAGTCTTATCACACTTTGTGACCATTTTGCAATATGACAGACATCAAGAGCTGATGAATAAGCCATTCTTATTTTTAATTACTATATTGCAAACAGAATAATGAAAGCCATATGTAAATGTTTCCATTAACTCATAGATTAAATAACATTCCTTCTGGGGAATGAAATCTTGACTGTAAGCATTCTTTTACATACTCAGTGGTTACACCATGCCAGACTTAAGCACCTGCCTAAGGTCATAGCTCACATAGCTGTATATCAAACACTGATCCACAGAAAGGAGTGTATGTGATGTGTGATGAAGCATGCACTTGACAGCATTGCATCAGTAGCATGCTGGAATGTTTATGGCTCCCCTAAAATGGAGTCTAAGGCCTCAGAAAATGTGGCCCTTATTGTGTCATATCACCACTGTTAGTTTAAGTCAGTCCTGCCTGTCACTGTTGTCTGGCAGACATGCATTACTAGGTTCAGCCCCCTGCCCCTCAAGCAGAATATTCTAGAAGTGAAAACGAAGCTGTGCAAGGATAAAGTACCCCAACAAGATATAATAATGTCCAATGTAGCAAAACTATAGAGGTGACACCAAAATGAAGGCACAAAACACTTTATTGCAAATAAAACAAAAGTGAGCACTTTCACGTTCAGTACCGAACGCTTCTTCAGACATATCAAACTAGTAAAAACTTCAGTTTAAATATTATAAGACATCCTATCAGCTCCAACATCCAATTAAGATCTAAAACAGCAACAAACATCTCTTATAAAGGAGCAATAACAATCAAACCAAAATCAAAGTGTCTAAACACTACAAAAACTGTCATAATACATCTTATATAATTGATTAAAATAAAGACAACCTTTACTCCTAAAGGCTAAAATACCCATAAAAACACTTCTGATTCCCATCAGATGTATATTAATTAATGAGTCAGTGGTCTAGCACGTAAAAATGGGGTAAGAGAAATTCTTTAAATGGGGTAAGAGAAATTCTTTCATTTAGGCCATAATTGTTATCAGCCTGTAACCTGATAATCTATTTTGTTTCTATACCTCCTGTGTGATTTTTCAAGTTCCCTAACCTAATAGTCCTATTCACCAGTTCTATGGCTAAAAAAGTGAACTTATGTGAAAGACCATTCTTTAAAACATGTCTAGCTAGAGTGTTTGTGTCACCCTCATTATTAATGGCATACAGATGTTCTCTTACTCTCTCTCTCTCAATGTTCTGTTGGTTTTTCCTATATAAAAGGAAGAACATTGACGGTAACTTGCTAAATAGATAAGATCTCATATCCTGCAATCTGCATAGTGATGAAATTCATATATTCTATTAGTAACAGGATGTATAAAAATGTTCCTATTTGCCATATGCATATATTGATTACAATTCCTGCATGGGAATGTCCCTTTGCGTACTGATGAAATTCTAATGCTACTACTCTTTTTGTAGCAAAGTAGCCTTTTAAGGGACTTGCTGTTCTTATAAGTATATTTTAGCTTAGTACCTACAAGGCTAGTGATTTTTTAGTCAGCAGTCAAAATTCTCCAGTTTCTGGTAATAACCTCCTGCAGGAAGTTATTGTTATTGGAGTAAGGCATAATGACTCTAACTTCATGCAAACCTTCATTGGTTCTAGAATTATGATATATCTCATTATTTCCTGCAGGAATTTATTGTTATTGGAGTAAGGCATAAGGACTCTAACTTCATGCAAACCTTCATTGGTTCTAGAATTATGATATATCTCATTATTTCCTGCAGGAATTTATTGTTATTGGAGTAAGGCATAATGACTCTAACTTCATGCAAACCTTTATTGGTTCTAGGATTATGATATTTCTCATTATTTCCTGCAGGAATTTATTGTTATTGGAGTAAGGCATAATGACTTTAACTTCATGCAAACCTTTATTGGTTCTAGAATTATGATATATCTCATTATGTATTCCTCTTGGGAAGAAAGGTTTGCCTTTATATTTGTATGACCTCTTGATGTGTAATGTCATACATAGCTATACAGATATTTTTTGATAGAGAATCCCAGCATACCCACAGTCAGAGGTTTACTCAAGATACAGTAGGGTCTAGCAGACCCCCCATGAGACCAATTGTCTCAAGCAGAGGATGGCTAACTGAGTCCATGTCAACTTTTATTGAAAAACAGCTTAGGACAATAGTTAACAATATTACAATGTGTAATATATATACAAAACATATATGTTAAATATATGAAATGACTGCTTAAAATAACTCAGCAAGCATGTGTGCAAAGGTCCAACACCACTGTACATCATTTGTAAGTATAATGTCTTGAATGGAGTGCATACATTTGCATTATGTGGAGTTTAGACAACATCACAGTGAACTTACTGTACCTTGAGTTTAAACATTCATTAAAACATACACAATAATATAAGCCACTGACATTAATTATTTCTGTTTAAACCATTTCCATAAGCAGACCACTATCAAGCTCATTTGCAAGATGTATGGCAAAGACTTAGTAATAATTATTTACTGAGGTTTTGAACATATAATGAGAATTAACACTGGTCTTCAGTGCTCCATGCCACTCTTCACACACATAAGGAGTGCAGACATATAGGCAGTTCTCATTTAGAGCTATTTCATAACAGATGTACTTCATGTTAACATGTTCAGTGTCATCATTTATACACGTGTTCATAGGTTCATAGGTGTGTACTAGGCTAATGGCCTTGGAGCCTTTACAAGCCTAGCCCATAGGATTACCCTGGCATTGTGCCACCCGACCTTAGTTTCCAGTGCCTCTGTTAAGCAGAACCACTGGAGTGATCCCTGTGGTGAATTCTCTATTTCTCATCCTAAACTCATCAAGATTTCTCTTGAAGAGGGCCAGTGAGGTGCTCTGTTTGACATGTATTGGAAGTTTATTCCATAGCATGGGCAGTCTCTGGGTTATGAACCTGTTCCTCCAGCAAGTTCTTTTGATTGTAGTAATGAGGTTGAGGTCTCTGAAGTGTGTGGTGTAGAGGGACTGGGATTTCTTCAGATGTAGCATTTCTAACAGAGCTGGGTCTGACATGGCTTTATAAGTCAAGAAGAGCTTGCCTCTAAGTAGGCAATATGAGACAGAGAATAGTTGGAGATTTTTGAGTCTGTCCATATAGGACAAGTGTTATGCCTAGGATCCTCGTTGTGAGGTACTTTTGCAGCCTCTCTAGTTGTTGCAGGTGTCTAGTGAGGTACATGCCAAATGGGGTATTGTACTCGATGATTGGCCTAATGAGGGAAGAGTAGATGGAGACAATGACATTTTTCTTCCTGGATGCAAAACCCTTAGTAATGAGATGTGCCACATAGAAGGACTTTCTGACCACAGTGGCAGTGTGGTGGTCAAAAGAGAGGTTGCTGTCAACCTGTGATCCCAGATCTCTTATAACACCTTCTGTGTTCTGTGGACTACCATCAATGTGGTAGTTCATGGGAACTGGGTTTTTTCCAAAAGAGATGACTACACATGTTTTGGCATTGAGTTTAAGGCCATGGTTCTGACACCAGTTGTTGGTCTCAGTGAGGCCTTTCTATAGGATGTCAACATCACTTGGGGAGTTAATAATAGTTCCCAACTCGCAATCATCTGCAAACTTTGTCAGTGAGAGTCCCTTCATGTTGGACTGGACTTCTGAGAAGTAGATACCAAACAGGAGAGGACCCAGGACTGATCCCTATGGGACTCCACTCATGACTGGTTGCCAGTCAGCTACTTTCACACTGTGGGCTCTATCTGTGAGCCAGTTTGCAACCCACCTAGTTATATAGGGGTTGATTCCTAGCTTAGTGAGTTTTTCTGTGATTCCTGAGTGGGGAATGGTATCAAAGGCCTTGGTCAGATCAAGGTAGGCTGTATGAACCACCTTGCCTTCATCCACAGCTCTGGTGACTGACTCAAAGAAGTCAACCAAGTTGAGCAGGCATGATCTACCCTTCACAAAACCAAACTCTGTGGGATCCAGAGTTTGGAGAGTCCCTATATCCTTGTTTATTAGGTCCATGATGATGTGTTCCATAGCTTTGCATATCAGACTTGTCAGGCTAATAGGGCAATAGTTCCCAGGGTCTGTAGCCACTCTTCCTTTGTGGAGAGGGATGACTATAGCACTGCACCATTTGGTAGGGACAAAGCCTGAGGTAAGGCTGTGATTGAACTCTTTAGTTCATGTAGAACACAGCTAGGGATATTATCAGGTCCCATAGAAGTTGTATTCTTGGTCTTGGACAGTGCTGTTTTAGCCTGTGTAGCAGTAATACTGGGTGCCTGGCAATCTACCGCTATTGTGATTGTTCTTTTGGTGGGGGAGAGGGGAAAAGTTGGCACTGAATCTATTGGCCAGTATATTGGCAATATCTGTTGGCTTTGTATAGGAGATACCATTGTGCAGTAGCTCAGAGCAAATCTGGGTATTGCCGTGGAGGTTCTTTGCATAACTATAGAAGGCCTTGTGGTTGTCTTTGCTATCTACTGTGATTCTGTTTTCATAGCTAGCTTTAGAGGATTTGATGAGGGATCTCAACTTTTTGTTGAGGCTGATAAGGGAGTTTTTCCAGTCTTGGGACTTCACCTTATTCCGCATCAGTTTCCTCCTTCTGTTGTAGAGTTTATTTATGGCAGGGGACCAGCAGATTGGCTTCCTTTTTTTGGAGGAGAGCATCTTGGTTCTATTGTGTATGGCGAGATCCATGCATTTGTGTACGTGTTCATACAGTGCATCGGTATATGATTCGGTGGTCATGCAACTATTCAGTATTTGCATGGGTGCTGTGAAGTTAGCCACCTCTGTTCTTAGGAGCCCAAAGTTAGCTTTGGAGAAGTTTTTTATAGTGGTTACCTTTGTGGGTGTGTGGGAGGGGTGTGTGTAAATTTCCAAGGTGATTAGTTTGTGGTCAGATGTAACCAGGGAGGAGTTGAGTATTGGTGTAAAGCAACGATCGCCTATGTTAGTAATGACCAGGTCAAGGATGTTGCTACCTCTAGTGGGGGTAAGAACGAGCTGGTCCGGGGCATTGGAGTTAATGAATTCCAGGAAATGTTGAGCACTCATGTCATGATCTTTGCAGCAAAGTTATTTGTTATATGGATAATACAGGGGCATATTTACATTATCCGCATATTTGCTGACTGTCCACATGTTCAATGGATGTTGTAGTTTACTTTATGCAATTGTATTTGTTTCTGTCACATTACTGAGTACTAAACTCATTACATCATAACATACATCTATGTGTCAGACTTAATATACTTCAGAAAATGCATGGTAATTATAAATATTTAATCCTACCACCTTCTATGTGTATAGGAGCAATACTTTGAAATTGTGCCTAGTGTTGTATAATTATTACTCCATAAACTCTTGCTTTGACAAGATGTCTTGCACTTATTGATGGGAAGATATGAGCAGGGTTGGTATGGTTGTAGATCACTTAACAAAGCAAGATGGGTACTGCTGGTGGAATAATATTTGTATCCATCATTTAAGAAGGCAACATTTTATGACAGATGATAATGTTCATAATTTTAGACCTGATGGTGTTGTCAACATTTTGTAGATGTTATTGTTAGTTGATCATCTCACAAAGCAAGGCAACTGTCAAATGCTAAAACACGCACATTTGAAAGGACAATTAAAGCAGTATGAAGCAGGGGATTATGTGTGCAGCACATTTCATAACAGTGCTGACAATTGATGCATTCCATGTGGTCTACTTCCAACCCTACAGCCTTTTCCACATATGATGACAACTGTTTCTTCACAGTGCTAGCAGTCTGTCTTTCCGCAGTACAGTCAGACTAAGCACAGTACTACAAGGTGCAGCAGACTATTGTGGCCGAAGGCAAAAACTCACCATTTTTTCCCATAAGTCATTTACTGTAATTTACCATCAGTTACCATTGCTGTTTGATGCCAGACACTGTGCAATTGTTGAGGACAAAGGCTGATGAGACAGAAGAGGGAAGAGAGAGAGAAAGACAGAGACTTAAAAACATTGTTTTTTATTGGTCATTTCTGGCCATCTTTGTGGTCTGTTAATCTTAGGTTTGTCATCATAATAATTATGTCATGCTGAGTACAATAAAGTGTTCACAAACAAGGGAAAGCAGGGGTAGGGTGGAGAAACAAGGATTAAGACACGAGCAGGACATTTTTAGTAGAATCTAGAGCAGATACTGCTGTTAGAAGGGATAATTAGTAGGGCATATAAAGTACTGCATGATAACTATAGGGATCAATCAAAGGTGGGCAGAAAGTATTGGGAAGAGAGATTGGATAAGCAATTCATAAAGAAACATTGGAAGGATATATGTATGGCTTCTAAATATACAAAAAGGTCTATAAGATTTAGGATTTTTACTGAGAAGTGTTTGCATAGGTATTTTTACACCTCAAGCAGACTTCAAAGACTATATCCTCATGTAGATTATAAACACTGGAGGTGTGATAACTGGGAACATATCTTTTGGGAGTATAATGAGTTGGTAGACCTTAAAAATTCTCTGCAGACTACTCTGTCAGAAATATCGGGTGAGAAAATTGGTGTAACTGACAAAAACAATTTTTCTAAGCTGCGATACAGAATTGGAATAGCATAGACACAATAAGGCCTTGCTGATTTTAATTCTGGTGCTTGCCAGAAAAGCAATTACTAGAAAATGGAAATCAAACTCTAAATCAACTGCACTAGAATTTAGTAACAGAGATAAAAGAACTGGAAGTGGCATCTTTTGAAAAGGATAGGAGCAAATTACATTGAAAAAATGGGAATTGTGGGAACAATACATGCAGAATACTGTTTTAGAGGAGGAATGAGGTATAAGGGGAGGCAGGAATTGAATGAGTTATGTAATTTTTGAATGACAATTACTATATAGAAGATTATATGTGATATATAGTGATTGCAACTGAAAATATGTTAATATATTTTGTTTTCATTTATATAAATGTATGTTTGCCTATGTCACAAGTGATAATTCAACAAATGTTTCTTGTTTGAAAAAAAACATGAGCAGGATAATCATGTGTTAATAACATGTGTAGCCAGCAGTTCAACATGTAATATTAATGTGAAAAAATAAATAAATAAAGTTTGGCATACTTCTGGATTCAATCCCTTGACACTATGTAAAAGCAGTCTATAAACCTGAACATTATCTGGACAGGCCACAAAGGAAGCCATACTTCATATAGAAAATATCACACATTTGAATGGACACTGACAATATATTGGACCAAGGGAGAATATAGGAGAATGCAAGTACAAAGTGTCACCTATGGTGTACAGTACATCTAGCAGCCTAAGAAATATAAAAGAGTAACTGTCTCCAATGTGCAGTGAAGCTAAGCACATTTGTGGGATGATAATCTTACTAATGCAGTCAAAGGTAAAATCTTCAGTTTCTGCCATAGGGTGTGAAATGACATTTATCAACATTTACCAATGTCATGCAATGCCAAGTGTCCATGCAAATAATGAAAGCAAAAATAATTGAATGAATGTTTTATGAGCTATCTCTGGCTATGTGTGTTGTGTGTCACTCTGCTTTTGACAAGATTAAACATGTGAAGTGGAGTTGATAGGATAGTGGCGAAAATGGGGGCAAGCAGAGGATAGGACACAGGAGAAGAACAGAGAAATGTGCAGGATGGTAGCAGGAGAGTACAATAGCTATCCAGTCCTTCAAAAAGTAACTGTTACTTCTACAAAAAATTTGATGAATTTATATAGTCACTGAATCAGGGGTAGGTGACAACAACTTAATAATGCTGTGTGGCTAATTAGACTAAATCAAGTGTATCAGACCCACACATAGACAAAATGGAGAGCTATTTATTGGGGTGTTTTTTTGTGGGACAGGTATCCATTTTATATTTTTATTGTAAAGAGAGATGAATGTTGGGGTAGGTGGACAGGAATAAGAGGATTAGGTAGGTAGGTATGGTAAGTTAGGTAATGGGTGCAGACATATAGGACATACAAGACAGACAGGGATGGTGATGGACACAAAGGACTGGGGGACATCATGATTAGTGATAGATATGGGATATTAGAGGTGCATCTGCATCCAACACAAATACAGTGAGAATCTAGTCCTCACCCTCAGTACTGTCAACAATGTCTCCTGTTGCAGACACTTGAGGCGGTACTGGGTAGGGCATTAACTTGGTAATACAATGCAGGACTTTCTCATTTCTGTTGATTCAGGCATCAAAGTGCCTCTCCAGAATGTCTTCCACCAGTCCTGTCAATTCCTGATAGATAACAAAATTACCATCTCTACTAGTACTACTCCTAGTTGGTACCACTGTACCGGAACCAAGGCAGAGCTACCTGGTGCAGTTGGAGAAGATACTGCAGGAGTTGTGGAGGCAATACTGATAGATTGGGACCCTTATGCACTGAGTGCCTTTGCTGACTGTGGTGATGCTGCTGCAGCCACCTGTGGAGGTATGGTGGTTCAATCCCTAGTGGTTGGTCTAACTCCTCATGCTGATGGTCATTTACATTGTAACAGGAATTATATTGCTCCCCCCCCAAAAAAGGGTGACATAGGGTGGGGGAGTGAGAACATATAAACTATCAATTCCATAACATTTTGATATTTCAAAATATATCCACATTTACACATAACATAGTAACCTTTAGCACATCCAAAAATAAATGTGAAGTCATAACTGTGTCATAAAATACATCAATTCAAAGATATTTAATGAATTCAGAAACTAAATTTTATATATTATTCTGTAATAAAAGCTAATTGCTGCTGCTTGGAATTGAACTCGCACATAGCTAAGTTGACACACATTGCCTAATACAATAATCAGGAGATATTGGAACAGGTATTTATGCTTGATATATATATATATATATATATATATATATATATATATATATGTATATTTATAAGGTATGTCTTTTCAGTTGTGTGTGTGTTTCAAGCACATATGGATTGATGTCCTGCAATTTGGTAAAGTTAAATACATGTCTGATGCATTATGAGTTTACTTGCATTCATACCTGAGCCATACTTACCTGTGTCTCTCTGAGGTGTGCCAATCATTCCTGATGCACTTTTGTATTCCAGTCAGTCACTTCAGAAGCTGTACCAAACAGAAAACAGAACAAATACAAGGAAAGATTTACGATCTTGGCAATCCATGTTATTATATTGACTGTTGATAATTCACTATACATCCACAACTCAGGTTTGTCAGCAGTTTTGAATTCTGCCTTTCATTGGCTCAGGATATCCTGCTTGCTCCTTTTCATGTCACTATAATTGTGATAACATTATTCACATTCACCAGTTGTGAAATGCCAGTTGCACTTGTGACAGCCTTGGCGTAACTATTCCAAGCTTCAGCCTTATAATGAGACCAAGTTTATTCCTCCTGCAAAAACCTACAGCACTTTGTGAGGAAAGTGACAAAGATCCTGGGCTTCTTCTTCCACATTTTTGCTCTGAATTGAGCATCACCCTCTCCATCACCTACCATGTCTTCACAAGGATATCTGGAAATAAGTCGGAATTGATGCACAATCCTGTCAACTGCATTTGCATGATAGAAAGCAGACAAATGACCTGGCAGAGATTTTGGGTATGATTGTTTTAAATTACAATGCAGGTATGAAACATGGCGGTAAGACTTTGCCATTTGCGATACTCAGTATATTCACATATGTTTCACTGTGAGTTCATAGGTTCATAGGTTCATAGGTTTATACTAGGCTATCTGAGAGTTTTGTGGCTTACGCCAATTTTCTCTATTGAAGGATTATGCCCATATTTTTTTTGTGCTGTGCCTGTGCAAAGTGGACACTGTGTAATCCTCGGGATACCTGCCATTCCATCCATTGGATTTCTCTTGAACTTGAACAAGGCGGTGCCTCAGGCCTCACATGTACCGATTTTGTTCCACAGCATATAGTTCTTGGTGGTCTCTGGTGTCCTCCCCCTCCAGCCCGCCCTGCCCCGTTGTCAAGGTTTGTCAAGGTTTAAGTTGTGGATCTGATGGATTTAGATTTTTGAGGTGAAGCATGTTCATTAATTCGGGTTGGACATGGCCTTGTATGTCAGGCACAGGTCACCTCTGAGCGAGCTCCTTCAGTCGGGCAGCATAGGACATATTTTTGAGACCCTTTATCTTTTGGTGAGGAACTTTGGGGTCTTTCCAATTGCTGTAGGTGTCGGGTCAGATACATTCCAAATGGGGGTTGTACTCAATCATCGGTCTGATGAGTGATGAGTACAGGGAATGATGACCTCTTGACCTAGACATGAAACCCTTCATGATCAGGTGGGCAATGTAGAAGGTCTTCCTAACAACTTTGGCAACGTGGGTGTCAAATGAGAGGTTGCTATCAACCTGTGTTCCCAGATCCCCGATAACCTCTTCTGTGCTTAGTGGATTGCCACCTATATGGTAGCTAGGTAACCTTGTTTTTCCCAAAGGGTATGACTATGCATTTTTTAGCGTTTAACTTTAGGCCATGGCTTTGGAACCAGTTATCTGTTTCTTTGAGACCCTTCTGAAGGATATCTGTGTCTGATGTGTTTTCAACTATTTGCAGTCATCTGCAAACTTTGTCAGCCATAATCCTCCTGTGCTTGCCTGTACTTCCGAAAAGTAGATGCCGAACAAGAGAGGACCCAGGACTGTGGGACACCGCTTGTACAGGCTTTGAATCTGACATGGCGCCAGCAACTCTAACCCTGTGGGTTCTGTCACTTAGCCAGTTTGCAACCAATCTTGTGACGTATGGGTTCACATTTAAACTGGTGAGTTTTTCTATGATGCCTGGGCCTTTGCCAGGTCAAGGTAGGCTGTGTGGACTGCCTTGCCCTCATCAATGGCCTTGGTGACTGTTTCGAAAAAGTCAACCAAGTTTAAAAGGCACGATCTGCCCTTGACAAAGCCAAATTCGGTTTGATCCAATGTCTGCAGGTCCCCTATATCTTTATTCATGAGTTCCATAATGATCCTCTCCATAGCTTTGCAGACCAGGCTTGTCAAGCTGATGGGTGGGTAGTTTCCAGGGTCGGTGGAGGCACCGCCTTTGTGCAATGGGACCACAGTAGCCGTACGCCATTCCTATCCTGAGGTGAGGCTAAGATTAAACAGCTGCCCTAACTGCGGATTTAATTCCTCAATGAGCTCGTGGAGCACACAACCGGGGACACCATCTGGTCCCATGGATGCTGTGTTTTTCACCTTGGAGAGAGCTGTTCTTACTTGAGCATTTGAGATGTTTGGGAGGATACAATCCTCTGGTATAGATATTTCTCCTTTTTGCACTGAACCTGTCAGCCAGTATGTTGGCAATGTCTGTAGGTTCAGTGAACTTTACATCATTTTGAACCAGTTCTGAACATATCTGGGAGTTTCCTCCCAGGTTTCTAACATAGCTAAAAAAGGCCTTGTGGTTGTCTTTTGAGTCCGTGGCAATTTTTCTTTCAAAATTTGCCTTGGAGGATTTTATGAGAGATCTTAGTTTTTTACTTACGATGATCAAGGGTGTCTTCCCTTTTGAGGATTTTGCTCTATCTTGTAGTAGCTTTCTCCTTTTGTTGTAGAGCTTGTTTATGGCTGGGGTCCACCAGACTGGACGCCTGCCTTTGGTACAGCACTTTTTGCTGATGATATCTAATTTATGTTTGAAATGATATATTGTCACTTCTGGCCAAGTCTGGTATGTTGAATGTTAATCATACATATACTCTTGTGGCAGACAAATACGACATGACATTTTCTATTATGCTGGTAATAAATCAGTATTGTTGACAGATACATTTACACAAATTGGGACATAATGGGTATGTCGGACATACATTTTACAAACTGTGACTGCTGGCACCTAGGAAATGAAAAAAAAGACAAAAGTCATTTGGCTCTCAAAGAACTCCCAAAAGTTTAATAGAGTAGGTGCTTTCATACAGGCAATTGCCTATATTTCTTCAGACTCAATAAAATACACAAATACAGTTTCACTTAAATAAGAAATAACATGCTTGATTCATTAGTTAATTAAGCAAATGACCCACCCTTAACAGTCATTATGACTTGAGTAACATTGAGTAATGTGAAATAAAGTAAAAACAATGTAACAACAACCTTTATCTCACTTTATTTCACTTTATCTCATATTTTTTCAGTTTGTCTGAAATATTTTTTACCTAGGAAATGAACCCATGACAAAAGGAAAAGTTAAATTGCTATATTCTGTTTAATAACTGTTAATGCCAAAGAGAACTAACATTTTCAGGTTATAAGCTGAGATGTAACAATTTCAACATGATTGGAAGTCTTAATTCTGACAAGCCTGCATGTGTTGCATTTTGAGTTGCTATGCTAATGGACTTATATTTGGAGGCAATGATTTATTCCCATAAAACAATTTCCTTTGCATTGATTTGAGTGATCTCAGTAACACATGTTGAGTAAGGGGCCGTATATACTTTGAATAACATACTGTCCTACACATCTAATGATGATAATTTTAATGAGCCATACTTTATCACAATATATATTGGTAACATTATATGTTTGCAAGCATACTTTAAATTAACTATAATCATTGCTATGCTTAACGCACTTTACACAGAGTATAGTTAACTTATTTAGCATTCATTATACATATATGTGTATCAAGTTTCAGTTGGCAACTGGACAGCTGTATTTCTTGTTCAATCAGTAATTAAAAGTCGCTGACAATACTTTATTTTGATCCTCTTAATAAAACAACCTGCAGGTAGATTTGAACCCTGCATTACCTCTGTTGTTACATGGAACTTACATTAACATGATGCACCACAGATAAAATTACACAGCAGTTGTATTTTCTGCACTCAGTACTCTCCAGAGTGCTGACTGAAGTGCACAGGCCTATCTCACTTCGGCTACTGTTAGCTAAGACTTTGTGCTTGCCAAACTACATTTTTGAGTTTTTCCATGAGAAGTTAACTGCTGTTCATTGTTAGTCACTGCTGATAATCAACAGTGAACAATTTCAAATGTCACATAAAGGCAGATGCCATGAGAAGTTAACTGCTGTTCATTGCTAGTCACCGTTGATAACCAACAGTGAACAATGTCAAATGTCACAGAATGGTAGAACCTAAAAAGTGGAAAAAAACTGCTGCTTTTTCCAAATGGTGGCCTTCTAAAAGTGAAATGTTGACAGTAAGGATCACTAATTTCACTGACAAGTCAAAATATATAGATTTGAACCAAGCAAGTATGTCATTACGTGACACATTCATTATTTTAACAGTGTTTGCCACATGATAACTTCTGTTATACATCATCAGGCCTTTGTATCATGAGATTTACCGAGGAAGGGGTCAAACAGGATCTTCAATAAGGCCATGTTGTATACAGCATATACATCTAAACTGTACATCTATGTTAAGAAAATATCTTAGTGTCATGAGTACTTGTTCAGGCTTATTTACAATAGTTTTGATGAAGTATCCATATTTCAAAATTCATTCAGATGCCGCCTGATCTAGGACATATGGCCACATCATCTGTCACACATGCCTATTTTGTCTCACCCCATGTGTCCCCCTGATTATCCTGTGACAGCTCTGCTAGCTCCACATCTGACATCTGGGGTTCATGGGGTAGGTCACCCACTCCTGCAGCTGGTAGGTCACCATGTTTTGATGTTATGTTGTGTAGCATAGCACATATGATGACAATCCATAATAACTTTTCTAGTGTGTATTAGAGTGCACCCACAGATGTGTCCAGACATCTGAGTCTTGCTTTCTGCATGGCAAACACAGTATCTATGGTAATTGACACACACAGTGACATAAAACTCCAATCAGCATGTGTTTGGCTTGCTTTCAGCATGCCAAACACATGCTCGATGGAGTTTCATGTTATGAAGTTTGCTCTGTTGTATGCATCTTCAGCAGGGGTTGAGGTTGATGGGGCTATCTATATAATGTCTTTAGCCTAGGCTCCAGTGGATAATCACAGCAACCTGTTTTTGTTCATCTTACTGGTTGTTGCAGTGTCTGACTACTGCTTGCCATGTAGCAGTGGTCATGCACTTAACTAGTAGGGCCCCCTCTAGTATTTCATCATGTTGGAAAGCAGATCTCATGGTACTTTCCCTCTAGACTGCAGCATCATACACTCTATCAGGGTGTGTTGCCAAGGTATTAGTAATGAGGTCATCAATAGAGTGTACTACCTGAAAGTTGAGCAATAGCACCCCTTTCTACTGATGTACCATTCAGCATTAGATACAGCTGGGGTTTTGATTGGGACATGGTTGCAATCTATTGCACTAAGGATATGGGAGAAGTTGTCAATGGCTTAGAACTGTTGTAGGAGTTATGAGCTCCATGACTGCTGTTGGGAATCCACCTTGGTGCACACTGCTGCTATGAACTTTACGAGAATACAACTGTCATCTGTCTAGGACACTCCTATGACATCTCCCATATGCTGTTGAAATGTCCCAGAGCCCAGTATACCCAGAGTCAGGCACACTTTTGTTTCTACTGGTAATGGGTTATTCCACATTCTGCGAGCATACATGTGGGGAGCACACATCCTGCAGAAGCTCTCTATCTAATCTGTATCTAGCTGCCTTAACTATAGCCTGGCTTGATGCCTGGCTGGCTGACTTATGGGATGTCTTTGAAAATCGTCCTCTATTATGGGTTGCAGTATCCCTGTCTTCTGTTGTGTATTAAATACCAGATGCATCTTTTTAAAGTTTGGTTTGCAAAATCTGCAGGATTATTTAGGGATTTGTGGAATATAGTAGCCCTACCTCTCAACTGTACATATTTTCAAAGACTGTCCAGATTTTTGCCTCATATTTTTGGTCCGTTTTTCATAAAATTCTGGTTTTCTGGAAAATCACTGACAATTCATTAAAGACTGAATTCAGAAATAATGACAGACATTTGAGTTTCGGACTTCATACCCTTAAGAAAATTCATGCTAACACAAAACCTTCTATCAATGTTCTAAGTTTGTAAGAGCAATATTTTAAATTTGTCCCTGTTTTGAGCCTTTGTCCCACATTATTTATGGCTTTGCCCAGATTTCTTGCTCTAAGAGGATGAGAGGTATGATGGTAGCATTAAAATGGTTCACATATGGCCTCTGTTGAGTGCTTTCAGAAAGTTGTTCACACAGTGCTGTGTCACATTCAGTTTGTGCTGGGTTCACCCAAATGTTTTGGAACCTGGTGTTTATGCACAGAGTCTGCAACTATCCTACACTGAACAGATAGATAATTATTTGGTACTGTTTTAGCATCTGTCAGAAAACTGTGTCCACTGCTGATAAGCTGACATCTTCCTTCAGCATACTGCACTGTCCACAACTGACTTTTAGAATCCAGCCCATGGACTCCTTTTTTACATTTCCTAGATACTTACAGATAAATAAATTCCAGATTGTGCTTTTATTGAAACAGTTAATATGAATACATAGTAGTTCAAACACGTGGAAAAACTTAAAAAGAAGGTTAAACGGAATATATTTATGGAGGTATACAGTGGGCATAAATGTTAGCTTAATTTGCTTTTATTTGTTTATTTAACTTAACTTACTTTAGACTAATTAAATTTTTTGGTCTTCCCAGTTTTCTTGTGATCTTGTATAAATATGCTATGTGTGAATATTGTTTGACTTTCCACCAATAAAGCTGATGTGTGTGAATAATAAGCTTTTGTCTCCTTGGAGGATGTTGATATGTGCACTATTAGGAAAACTAGTCTGAAGACATAAAATGCATCTCATAGATTTCAGGGCCTACTGTTGAAGATCTGTTGAGACAGGTGTTGTGGCTTTAATATTTATAAAATATTTTTAAAACCCAGAAACCACAAAAAAAAAGCAGCTCAGGACTAGAAATTGCTCACTCAGCAATAGGTTTAATTTGTATTAAAAATAATATTACAAAAACCTAACTTACACTGTCTCTGTCCCACCAAAAGAATGAGGCGTTCCTGATTGAACACTAGGGTATAAAAATGTGTAAAAATTCAGTCCTTAAGGGGAGTTAACTAACTAAGCACTGACTGGGTAAGTCATGCAAAAGAAGCAAACATGTCCATATAATACTGAGCTACATAACTTATTACAGATTGGAATAAATAGTGCAAAAACCATTTAGGAGCTGCAATATATCTGATTTTGCATTGACAAACTTTGGATTCTTCTGCTCCCATCTATGGCTATACCCTGACAAACTAATAAAGATCATTGTAACATTGTATTTGTCCTAGGAGTAAACTCAAGCTTAAGTCAAAAGTACATCCTCCTTTCTAGATTTTACCCATGGAGACTGTGATGTAATCTGATATACGTATGACTGTCATCAATGATTCTAATAAATTTGCTCAGGATACTTTCAGTTAGTTCTAAGGTATTATTAACATCTATATTTATAAAAATATCTTTATCAAAAATCCTTTTGATGGAATCACAGAATTAGGATATGTAAGATTAGTAAGATAGCATATTGTGAATGAAAAGAATTCTTCCTTGTCTCACTCAAGTTCTTTTCATTTGAAATGTAGCAGATATCCTTTCGAACTGAAAGAAAAATATTGCAGCTAATTTTCTTTATACCTGATTTGAGGAAGGAATTAGGCTCAACTATTTTATTTTAGTCATTGCTCACCAGGAAAACACACTAGGCATTAGCTGTTTTTAGGAGTAACCTGGTGCACTGCCTGGTTAAAAGACTCGCTCAGAGGTACCGAAGAGGCAAATGGAGGCTGAGAGAATCAAACCTTGAACCATGATACTGATTCATCCATTTTTGTCAAAATCCTTAAGAAAAATTCAATTTATAAAAGTCTAACAAGACAATCTGGAAGCACAGTGGTGTAGCTGTTAGTGCTGTCACCTCACAGCAAGAGGTTCTTCAGTTCGATTCTCAGCTCTTGTGCCTTCTATGTGGAGTCTGCATGTCCTCTCTGCATTCGTGTGGGTTTCCTCCTGGTGCTATGATTTCCTCCCACATTCCAAAGACATGCAGTAGGCAGACTGGACACTCTAAATTGGCATTAGGTGTGAGTGTGTGTGTACGAGTGTGTGGTGCACCCTCTAAGGAGGGTTGGGCATTGGGCTAGCAACCTGATCCTGTAAAACCCATACCTGATACAGAAACAATGAGTGCTGAAGGGCACTCGTTGCCTGATGTGCTGAATGCACAGGAGCGAATCCAGGATCTGGGAAGGAACAAGACAATCTAACAATGTGGATGAATGAAGTTAACAAGTATACTTCAGAAGTGTGAAGGACAACATAAAATTAAAGGCAAAAAAAATAAAATTACCATGTCTAAAGAAATTAAACAAATGAAAAGAAACTTCACAAACTTAAAAGCTTTTATTACAAAAAAAATGATGACTAGGAGAGTAAATGAAGAGACTGGTCAAAATACTTATTACATTACAGACTCTATTTATAGTAAGGTGGCTAATCTCAATACTTGGCAGATTACATGAATGACAAAGCTCACAGGGCCCTATTCCCCCTCCTCCCAACTCTCCAAGGGTGCTTCTCCTAGAATCAGTTATGTGTAACTGTTAGATGCTCATTTTATATCAAATGCTTTAGGAAAGAATTCCTACAGATGGAACTAATGGAATAAATGCTGACTCACCATTAGAAATAAGACAAAAGATTGTTCAATTTATTAATTTTTGGGTTATGCAGAAACAAATGTGATTCAGATTGGTGTACAGTATTCTCTCTTGTTACATTGAACGATTCCCACTGAGAGCAGTTAACTAAGATGTGCCTGAGCTGCTCATACAAGTGTTTATGGAGACCTTACTGTGCTCTGGCATCTATTCATATGTTCATAGGTTCATATTAGACTGCTGATCCAGTGGACCATTTTAGCTTAGCCAAGGTTCCCACCGGTTTGTTAAGACATGAATTAGTACCATACCCTGACATGATCTTGACTCCTTTTCACGAGAACTAAAGGTGCTAGACTGGGATTGTACTTACGATTGCCCATCCAGTTGTCCAGGTTTTTCTTAAAGAGGGTGTTGGTGCTACTCTTCTTCACCTCTAAGGGAAGACTATTTCACAAAATAGATATTCTCTGTGAAAGGTATTGATCCTGCCAAGAGGACCTGTAGTTTAGGTGTCATGAGCTGGTGTTTAGGTTGATATTAGTTTTGAGGTGCATAGGAGGTTATATAGGAGCATTTTTTTGAAGCTATGTGGGCAAGGCAGATGTTTCCTCTCAATATTTGTTAGGAAAAGTTAGTACTTAACTGGGGTGCGGCAAAGGGTTCAGCTGCCCGAGCACAAAGTACTAGGGTCTGGAATCAGCAGATGCCGATCAGTCTTCAGTGAGGTGCATTACTAAAATTCAAATGCTGGTATTGCATACGTTGCATATATCTGCATATATTTGTGGTCAGAACTGAAGCATTTAATGCTCCATTTGTGGCATAAACAGTAGCAGCTGCTGGCAACATTGCAGCAAACAGTTTTCTACTGTTTAAAAACAAAATGCAATATTTTTATATCTGAAGCACTTTGATGCCCCATGTGGGACATAAACTGTAGTAGATGCTTGCTAAGCAGTTTGCTACCATTTAAAAGGAGAAAATTTCTATTTTTTTAGAACAGAAGGACTTGGTGATCTGTGTGTGGTATAAACAGTAGCAGCTGCTTTCTACAAAAGTAGCAAGCAGTTTGTTAGTTTAAAACGAAAGAAGAGTATTTTTTAAATGAAGTCCTTTGTGCACTACTCTACCTTTTTTTTATTCCTCAACTTACTGGAGAGAGCACAGGGATAGCTATATATATCTCTGGTAAATAGAAAAGAATAAGATACTTTTAAGGCAGTGAGTGTAACTCAAGGAGGGCATGCTCTTGATTTACTGTGCTGTGGTCTCTCAAACTGGGTCATATAAAAAGTTAAGTATATACCCAAGGGGAATTATATTTTATTATTGGTCTAATAAGGAAGGAATAGAGGGGGACAATGGCTTTCTTGGATTTAGAAAATATGCCCCTTGTGATCAGCCTGGCTATATAATAGGACTTTCTAATAACAGTGGTCACATCATAGGCAAGGGATAGTTCGTTGTCAGTGGGTGCCCAATTCCCTAATGATAGAGTTAATTTTTTTTTGAGGGGGGGGCATCACCTATCTGATATGAACAGGTGCACCCAGGTTTGCCAGTGGGCAAAATCCTGCATTTTTTGTCATTTAGTTTGAGGCTATGGTCCATGTAACACTTGTTATCATGTGTTAGACCCTACTAGAGAATATGGAGATCATCTGGGGTATTTATAACAGGTCTGAATTTGCAGTCATCTGCAAACTTCATCAGCCATGGACCCTTGGTGTCTGCTTTAATGTCAGAGAAGTAGATACCAAAGAGGAGTGGTCCCAAGACCAATACTTGAGGGACACTCCTGCTAACTACTCTTTTAGCTAAGAGTGTACCTACAGCAATAACAGACAGGATCTGGTTAGTGAGTTAGTTTGCTATCTAGTGGGTAAAACAGTGGTTTGCTTTTAATTAGATTGGCTAGTCAAAGATGCATGAGTGTGGAATAGTATTGATGTATTTGGCTAAGAACAGGCATGCCGTGTGGATCGATTTACCTGAGTCTAATGCCTTTGTGACTTGTTAAAAAATGCCCATCAGGTTTAAAAGCGGGATCTACCGTTAATAATCCTAAATTGGTAAGGATATAAAATTTGAAAACTACCTATGCCCTTAATTATGAGGTCCATAATGAGGTATTCCATTGCCTTACAGATAAGCCTGATAGGTCAATTGATGCCCAGGTCAGTCATGCATCCCTCATGTGGAGTGGCATGACTTCAGCAGTTCTCCATACTTCTGGCATGAATCTAGTGGAAAGACTGAGTCTAAACAGACATAATAAGAAGTCACACCAAAAACCAGTACTGTTAACAGAAATAGTGGCAGCACAGTGTCAAGCAGGATCCCGTTTATTCAAACTAAATAAAAAATAATAAAAATCCAATAACGAGTACTAAGCGCTTTCACCCATAACCACAGTGGGCATCTTCAGAGTACGATAGACATAAAATACAACCTCCTAATATAAACAGTAAGAAACACAACACCCTAATGCAGCAACCAATAAATTACTCCAATCAATTAATGTAATTAGATGCATTAGTTGAACCTCACTTTGCTCTTATTTAAAATACAACAGAATAAAAAAAAAATCTAAAAATGTTGTAGTTGAACTCGTGTGTGTGTGTGTGTGTGTGTGTGTGTGTGTGTATATATATATATATATATATATATATATATATATATATATATACATTAACAATGACTTTGTCATACTGTGTATGATAATATTGAATATATGATATAGTATAAAATATATAATATATAATATATAATATATATAATATATTATTTCTTCATAAATATCACATGAATAAAATATAAATAAAATAGCAGTTATTAAACAATTGATGTGTTAATAAAACATTAAAAACATTAAGCTTAAAAATATGTATAAATATATAAATATGTAAATAAATAAATAAATACAAATCCATAAAAAACACCACAAAAATGAGTAAATGTGGCCTATGTAGTATTTGCAAGTTTATAAATGATGGACCCTATGTAGTAGTTCAGAACTATGGGAGAACTATTAGATGTCCTGGTTATTGCAACTGCAATACCAAGATGGTGGTCTATATAGCGACATGTACAAGTTGCTCCACATATTATGTAGGGAAGACCATCAGGAAACTTAGGGAACGAATACTGGAACACATAAAGGACATCAAGAACAAAAAAACAGTGAGTGCATTATATACACACAGCCAGAAATGTAATCAGTTCAAGAAATTTATATTTTTTGTAATTGACAGAATTCCAAACAACAAAAAAGGGGGTGATAACAAAAATTTATTGGAAGCCAAAGAATGTCTGTGGCAATTGAGATTAGATGCCACCAACCCACCAGGAATCAATGACCACATCTCCATTGCCAGCATATTAAAACATAAATCCTATTGTATATGATTTATTTGATACATCTGCTATGTGGTGGTTTTTATGGATTTGTCTTTATTTATTTGTTTACATATTTATATATTTATACATATTTTTAAGCTTAATGTTTTTAATGTTTTATTAACACAGCAATTGTTGTTTAATAACTGCTATTTTATTTATATTTTATTCATGTGATATTTATGAAGAAATAATATATTATATATATTATATATATTATATATTTTATACTATATCATATATTCAATATTATCATACACAGTATGACAAAGTCATTGTTAATGTATATATATATATATATATATATATATATATATATACACACACACACACACACACACACACACACACACACACACACACACACACACACACACACACGAGTTCAACTACAACATTTTTAGATTATTTTTTATTCTGTTGTATTTTAAATAAGAACAAAGTGAGGTTCAACTAATGCATCTAATTACCTTAATTAATTGGAGTCATTTATTGGTTGCTGCATTAGGGCATTGTGTTTCTTACTGTTTATATTAGGAGGTTGTATTTCATGTCTATCGTACTCTGAAGATGCCCACTGTGGTTATGGGTGAAAGCGCTTAGTACTTATTATTGGATTTTTATTATTTTTTATTTAGTTTGAATAAATGGGATCCTGCTTGACACTGTGCTGCCTCTATTTGTTTTATAATAAGAATTCAGCTAGGCAGTGTTTGGTGCTAACAAGAAGACAACCTGGCAATTTTCAGGGCCTATGGAGCTAGTGTTTCTGACCTTGAAGAAAGAGCTTCAGACTTATTTGGAGGTAGTTGAGGATGGAGTATGCATGTTAAGATGCCGTGAGTAATTTAGGGGAGATGTGGGATAAAGTTTGAGCTGAATTTGTCCACTAATATGCTGGCAATTTCCTCAGAGGCTGAGTATGTGATGTTATTTTCACTTATCTATTATTGTACTCTTGGCCAATTTTGTATGTCTGGTCAGGTTTTGCCCCAGGCAGAGTCTGGAATTAGTAAGTACTGATCAGTCTTCTTCTCAGGTAATCAAACTTAGATAAATTAAGAAAGTAACTCTGAGTATTGCTGATTATTATTTCTTAAATAGTATGCTGCTCAAGGCTAGGGACATACCGGCCTGAACCTATGAAACTGAGTATGTGCCTCAGGCAGGTATGTCCTTAACCTTGAGCAGCATTCTACCCTCACTTAGAATAATGCCACAGTATGAACAGAAAAATGATTGATTTCAATAATTGGCTCAGTTTTTGGTGTCATTCAAAGGGGATCTAGTTCCTGTCAGCTTGGGAAGCCACGGTCGACAAACCTTGGTGCTTTGCCAGAGACGGTTTGCACCTGGCACCTCTGGGCTTTTGGCTGATGGAAATGACTCTTGTCTCCCCCATAGTGCATTTTTTGGCACGGTCTCAAAAACAACATTATCAATGTGAAATCAACCAATCAGAACAAATCAAGTGTCATGCTGCTACATGCTATGAGCTTAAACCAAGAACTGCACTCACTGCAAGCACTTCTATCACTAGAAGATGTAGATGTCTGTGCAGTCACAGAAACCTGGTTCAAGGCCTCAGAGAGTACCCCAGCCTTGCAAGGCTACAATGCCTTCCACACCATTAGATCAGAAAATGAACATGTTAAAACTAAAGAGTTAGTGTTTCAATCTATGTTAGAGATAAATTCACCTCCCGTCTAATCAGACTGGACAACTCCATGGAGTTACTCCAGGTCCAGCCTATGGTGGGTAAGACTTCCATTCAAGTCATAGCCAGTTATAGATCCCCCTCAATGGGTCATGGCACTCATAAAGCCTACTTGACCAAACTGGAGACAATCCAAATTTTGGCAAACACACTGGTTATGGGGGATTTCAATTATCCCACCATCACCTGGGAAACCTATGCTAGCCCTAACTCACTAGCACAAAAGCTCCTTTACTTTGTTAATTCAAATGCCCTGGAGCAAACTGTCCATACACTGACAAGAAGCATAAACATTCTAGATCTGGTCCTTACCAACATGTCAAGCAGGTGACTGCTGCAACTGTTGGACCCACATTAGTTAAAACTGACCACAAATCAGTCACCTTCAAGTTGACACTAACCCCAGAACTCTCAAAGGGTGAAATCAGACAGAAACTTCACCAAGGTAAACTATATCCTCCTTGGTGAAGGTATAATGCATTCCAAGCCCCACCCCAAGCTGAAAGTGGTAACTACACTGAAGTTTACACTAAAGCCCTGTACAATCACTTGCATAAGTGTATAAACTCAACTGTACCAGAATTAATCAAAGCCAGAGCTCCAAGTAAAGCAAGCTGCCATGGTGGGTATCCAGCATCAACAAACTTTACAATAAATGCAAAATGTTTTTATCCAAGAAAACAAAGGCAAAGCCCCAACAATGGAAATGCACTCTCTTCAGCCTCAACAGGAAAATAAGACAACTTATCAAATCCTTCAAGGGCTCCTTTGAGAGAAACTTAGCAGGTTCAGTCAAGGATAACCATAAGGCCTTTTACAGCTATGTACATGACCTAGAGGGTAGGACCCAAGCATGTGCAGAATTAGTGGCCACCGGTATCACACACTGACCCCACAGAGATAGCAAACCTGCTAGCAGATAGCTTTGGTGAAAATTTCACTCCCTTATCCCCTCAATAACTTACAACAAACCTTCCCCCAACTCCCCCACCCTACATATGTAAAGAGCAGGTCCTTAAAGCCCTGTCCAAGGCAAAAAACACAGCCTCTATATGGGACCAGACTACATCCCAGGCTGTCTTCTAAGCAGGCTAAAACATGAACTAATATCACCAATTTCACCACTGAGTGCCCTTTTTAATCATGGCCTAACCATAGTCTTTGTTCCTGCGGAATGGAGAGCAGCTGAAATTATTCCCCTCCACAACGATGGTGTAGCAACAGACCCGGGGAATTACAGACCCATAAGCCTGACCAGCCTAATCTGTAAGGCTATGGAACGTATCATTATGGACCTCATAAATAAACACATAGGTGACTTCCTAACTCTGGATCCTACCCAATTCAGCTTCATGAAGTGCATATCCTGCCTGTTAAATCTGGTGGATTTCTTTGAAAGTGTGACCAAGGCCAATGATGAGGGCAAATCTGTACACACAGCATACCTCAACTTGGTAAATGCTTTCAACACAATCTCACATTCAGGCGTTACTGATAAACTTAGCAAACTGAATGTAAACCCCTTCATTGTAAGATGGATTTCTAACCGGCTCACAAACCACTGGACACACACTATCAAAGTGGGTGACTCCACATTAACTAGCAGACCTGTTACCAGTGGGGTACCACAGGGGTCTGTGCTGGACTCCCTACTGTTTGATATATATTTCTCAGAAGTTCAGGTCAAAACTAAGGGGTTGCAGATGACTGCAAACTATGTGCAATCATTGAAACCCCAAATGATGTCAGTATAATCCAGGAGGGTCTCACACAGACCTATGACTGGTGTATCAGTCACAGTCTCAGACTGAAAGCAAAGAAATCCATCATCATTCCTTTCAGCACAAACAATGTCTCTTCACACTATCAAATCAATGACAATATCTTAAATACCCATGAAGTGGTAAGGGACCTGGGATCACAAGTTGACTTTTTCCTTAACTTCAACCACCATGTGTCTACCATAGTAAGGAAAGCTTTCTAAGTAATACACTTGATTAGTAAAGGCATCACCTTGACAGCAAAAGAAGTTATAACCCCTCTATACTCGGCACTTATCAGGACCATAATTGAGTACAATGCCCCATTCAGCATGTACTGTACTAAGCACCCACAGCAATTAGAGAGACCTCAGAGGTTCCTAACAAAGAAGATCAAGGGGTTCCATCATGTGCCTTACACAGAAGGACTAAAGTCCTGTTACTATACTCCATATCATATAGACTTCTTAGGGGAGACTTATACCTGGCCTACAGAGCAATCTATGAGCCAAACCTAATGAATTTGCTGCATATCTGTAAATCATACGGGACTAGGGCTTCCTGTTTCAGGGACCTAAATATGTCCTGCAACTTAAATATGACATGCTGGAGGGACAGCTATATCTCCCAGTGACTGCTGCATCTTTGGAACTGGCTACCAATTCATGTGAAACAAACCACCTCTATAAAACTGTTTAAGAGGAACCTGGATGAGTGTATGGGCCACCGTAAATTCTTACCAGTGATAGCACCCACAACCATCCTGGACATGGGCAGTCATCACTAAATGCAATCTTGGGTATTGACTAGCATTGCTATGGCATTACATTGGATGAAACAGCTAGGCTTAAAATGACCTCTGAGTTGATAGCCTATTAATCTTCTATGATAATATTTTTTTTTCTTAAAGTTGGCACTATTTTCATGTCTTATGGGAACCGAGGCCTCAATGGTAGCTTGGAGGTGGTCATAGAATTTATCCGTAAAAATTGCAACATGTGAAACATGGTCATATTTATTTATTTATTTATTTGCTGTTGGTTTACCAGGATAGTCCATTGGGCCAAAGTGAACCCGTTTTCAATGGAGTCCTGGGGAGAAAGGCTCCATAAATAATCAAGGTTACAATATGACGTAGATTATAAGCTTACATGTGTTATAGAATAGAGCAGACCAAAGACTATTAACATTGCTATATGTCATAGATTGAAAATATACAACTGGATTAGACAAGGACAAATATTACAAACAGTCTAGATTAGTGATAAACGAACAGGTAATACAGAATTTTAAAGGAATAATTACAAAATATATACAGGACCGTTAATACATGTTAGGAAACTTGCAGTAAGAGGTGTAGCCAAGAATTATATACAATTAGCAAGTAATTAACAAGAATATATGAGTTGGAAGAGAAGTTAAAAGGAAGAATGCTATTGAAAAGAAGAGAAGATGAAAATTTGCAGGGTAAGTTATGTAGGGTGGCAGCAGGAGCATTCCCACTGGGATACTAGATATGAGTGAAGAGTTTTTTGAAGATAGAGTAACTAGGGGTAGTATGAATGGATGGTGGTAGGGAGTTCCAGCATCGTGCTAGACTAAAGGATAGAAGGTGTTTGCCTGGGGGACGAGCTGGTTTGTATACTTCTAGAAGATTTTGGTTGTTAGACCTTAGCACTCTGTCAGGTAGGTGCATTTTAAATGCAGAGGAAAGGGAGGGACAGAGTGAGGGGTTGAAAATGAGCTTGTGTGCTAGAGTGAGTTGGGTATAGATAAGGTAATTGGGTAGTTCTAGCCATTTTAGTTTGTGGAGAGAGGAACAGTGGTGAGTGGAGGACTTATGGCTATTGGGGAACCTGGCGATTTTGTTGTAGCAACATGCGAGTTGAGTTTTCAGAGAGGATTGTAGATTAGTTAGGAGTGGAGCTCCATAGAGAAGGGAGGGGATGAGAAAAGATGTAGAGAAGGTGAGTTTAGTGGTGGGTGTAAGATAATGATTTTGTCGATAAAGCATACCTAGTTTTTGATGTTTTTTTTTATATTTAGATGTATGTGGGAGTTAAATTTAAGCTGATTGTCAATTTGGACACCAAGTAGCTTGGTCTCTGATACCAGTTCCAGAGTTGTGTTGTTATGACTAGTAATACAAAATGTGTTTTTGTTGAAAGGGGTGACTTTAGAGGGAGTAAATACCATTAATTTGGTTTTAGAAGCATTGAGTGCTAAGTGTTTTTTTTCATCCATTGTTCAGTGGTTAAAAAAGCATCTTGAGTTAGCTTTAGAAGTATGGGGACAGAAGTGGCTGAGCAAATAATGGTTGAGTTGTCTGCATATTAGATGGTATTAGAGAAGGGGATAGAATTGTGGAAGTCATTAATAAATATATTAAAGAGGAGGGGACCCAGTATGGAACCTTGTGGAACTCCAGTTGCGGTATTAAGGAATGAGGAGGTGGCCTTTTTCCATTTTACTGCTTGATATCTGTTGGATAAGTAGCTGGAGAACCAGTTCAGAGAGGAAAGAGATAGGTTAAGCTTAGAGAGTTTAGATAGAAGAAGGTTGTGGGAGATAGTGTCAAAGGCCTTAGAGAGATCCAGTAAAAGGGTAGAAACACTATGACCTAAGTCTCGGGCTTTGTTAACAGTTTCCAGGAAGGAGAGGAGGGCTGTCATAGTGCTGTGGCCTGGTATGAAACCATGTTGTGTGGGAGTTAATAGGTGGTTATCAATGAGATATGGTAGGAGTTGTAATTGGATACACTTTTCAAGGAGTTTAGAGATGGGAGACAGGATAGCGATGGGACGGAAATTAGTGACATTGTTATTGTTGCCTCCTTTATGCAAGGGTATGATAAAGGCCTTTTTCCAAATTAGGGGTACTGTGCTTTCTTGGATAGAGTGGTTTATTAAAATACTAATGGGGTAGGCAATTGCTTCGGCAGCTATGCTCAGGAATTGCGAAGGAATATTATCAGGAGCATTTGAACCTGGCTTCAGTTTTAGAAGGAGTTTTTTATGGTAGATATGGGTATGGGTTTTAAAGACAAAAGTGGGGAGTGGGAGGAGGGGGTATTTGGGGGTGGGGGTGATGAGGAGGGTGGAAGAGTGGAATAAGAGGAGGAGGGTGCAGAGTTAGAAGATGAGAGAGGGGGTGAACTAGTGATTGATGGTAGAGGGTAAGTAGACGAGGGTGGGGGTAAATGGGAGAGAGTAGTGGTGTTAGAGAAGAATGAGGTTAATTTGGAAATAGAATCAATAAAAAAATAGTTAAATTGAGTAGCCAAGTCTATATCGGAAGCATTTGGATCTGGGGTGGGGGTGTCTGGTTTACTGGGATTTAGGAGAGTGGAGATGCCTTTCCAGAATTTCTGAGGGTTTGTTTTATTATTGTTTTGGAGTAAGGAGAAGCAATTTTGTCGATCAGTGATGATGAGCTTTTTGACTTTATTTTGAAGTGCTTTGTATTCATTATGGAAAAGGGGGGTCCTATTTTTCTGGTAGTATTTGCAGAGTTTGTCTTTGTGTCACATTGTAGCAAGTGTATTTTTGGTAAGCCAAGGGGCAGTTTTGGTTTTTATTCTTTTTGTTCTTAGGGGAACGTGGTGGTCTAGGAGGTTTAAGAAGGTTGTGGTGAAGTGAGCAACTGCATTATCTAGAGGAAGTGTTTCTAGACTGTTCAAATTTATTGCTTTTAGAGAGTTAGAAAAAACTGTTGGGTTAAAGTTTTTTTGGTTACAAGTAGTAATAAAGTTATGAGTACGATGAAGGGGTAAGGGGAGTTGGTGTGTAAAGGTGGGTAAGTGGTCACTAAGAGGATTGGGAAGAGTACCACTGTCAGAATAATAATGGGGGTGAGAGACTAAGATCCAGTCTAGGGTATTGCCACTGGAGAGGTTTTTTGAGGGGCGGGTTATAGAGTTGATAAGCTGAGAGAAGTTGTAGAGGTTAATGTTAAGTGGGTTTGAGGGAGACTGAATGGAGGCCCAATTGATATTCATGTCTCCTAGGATTATTGTTTCATTGCTGATGTTGGTGGAGAGCCAGGAGAGGATGTCTTCAAGTGTAGAAATATTATCTCCTGGGGGAATGTAGAGGGAGGCTATGCATATATGCTTGTGTTTGTTGATTTGAAGTAATGTTAGTAGTAATTCAGCGTTATTAAAGTGGGGAGTGGGTTTATTATAGGGAGTAACTGATAGTGAGGATGAGTATAGGAGAGCTACACCACCCCCTTTTTCATGAGATCTGTCTTTCCTAATGATAGAATAGTTAGGTGAGATTATTTCAGAGTCTTTTATATGAGGTTTTAACCATGTTTCAGAAATGGATAGGATGTCAGGTTTATTGTGTGTAAGCCAGGCATGCAGGTTTGGGATTTTGTTGACTATGCTTTGGAAGTTTAAAGAAGTAAGTAGTATGGACTTGTTAATAGTTGTTGAGGTAGGGGGACCTGGGTTAGGATGGATATCTCCAGATAATAGGGTGGTAATTAGATATAGGATAGAGTTAGAGAGGTAATTGGAAAGTTTAGAGTATACATTGGGCTCAATTATGATTCTGGAAGATTTGCTAGTTACTATGGGAGTAGAATGTCTATGTGAGGTAAGAAGGTTGTATGGAAAAAGTAGATGTTTTTTAATAGGATATAGGTGTGGAGAAATTGGGGTGTGTGAGTGTAGGAGAGATGAGGTAAGATGGTTGGTTATGTGGAAGGATTGTGAGTGGTAGATATTAATGGGCTGGGTGAGGTAGAGAATAAAGGAAAACTGAAGTAGTAGTAGTAGTAGAAAGGAGATTTGTAAAGGTTTTGAAAGCATAATGAGATGAGGTTGTTAAGCAGAATTGATCAGACACTCTGATAATGGATTGGACATACTTATAGGTGAGGAAGAAGTATAAACTGTATCAGGCTGTAGTTAGCTGGAGAAGATTTATCTTAGTGTAGTCTCTGGAGATGGAGGGATTTTGAGGTGGCTCTAAATGTTGGCTCTCATAATCCGCAGGCATGATCTAAGTTAGAAGTGTTATGGGAAAAAAGTTGACATCAAAATGACTGCGTTGATACAAATGATTGTTTTTACTTACATGTTGTTTATGAGTCTTTATTGTTTTAACTTTTTTTTCTCAATTTTTTTTTTATTTTTCAAATACATTTGAATGAATTCCATAGTATTTATACATAACCTCTTAAATAATTATGTACAGTATTTACATTAGCCTGACACTATAACAGATCTCAATGTATACAGTTACTTTATAAATATGTCCAATCCATTATCAGAGTGTCTGATCAATTATTGTATAATGTCAATCAACTATAAGACTTTTCCCCAAGGGTTGTTGATAAATGACTTTGGATAAATTCTTAGTTCTTTAATTTTAATTTCCATTAATGCTATGGTCTTCAGTAGGCTGTAGAAGTCTTCCAAAGTTGGTATTGTGCTTGTATTCCATCTTCTTGTTATACACTTCCTTGAAATTGCAAGTATATTCCATACTAGATACATGTTTGACCTACTCAAGCGAGGACCTTCATTCACATTTAGTAATACAAGAGCTTTCGTTAAATAAATTGATTAATTAAATAAAGCTTGTAGAAAGTTATTAATACCATTCCAAAATGGCTTAATTTTACCACAATCAAAGCAAATGTGGTTCCAATCTGCATTGTGTACTTGCTCACATCTCCGACATATTCCTTTTATAGAAGAACTAATTTTACTCATTCTGACTGGGGTTAAGAATGCTCTGTGCAAGCATTTCCAATTAAAAACTTTCCAGTATTGTGTAAAGGATGTATATTTTATCAATAATAAGATATTTGTTTTAATATCTTCAGTTAATTGTATTGAGTGTCCTTTTGTTATATATTTCCAATATGAGGTTGTGAGTGTTGTTTTATAGTTTATCAATATTTTGTAAAATTTTGAAATACTGTTTCCCATGTCAAAGTCATTATATATGATTTCATATATGTATTTTGTAAACTTAGGTATTTCTTCAAATGAAGAATTGTTAATTATTCTACTTAAATCTTGCGAATATGACAGAATACTCTGTAAAGTTAGCCAGTCCTGTTGTGGAATTTTGTATGTTGTTTTTATTACTTGCATATCTAAAACTTTTAGTTCTTTGATACATTGGAGCCAACAAATCTTTTCTGTTCCCAGGAATGAATAATTTCTCTACGTATTTTACGTGGAAAGTTCTTTGTGACTATAAATGGTGTTAAAAGATCAAACCAGATTTTTAAATCTATATTTGCATTAATAATTTTCCTAAATTAATTAATGTAATAATTAATCATACAAGTTTTAATGAGTTCAGTTTTGTTATATTGCATAGTAATACATAATATGTGCTGTGGCAAATTGATTTTATCTGTTATTTGACTTTTTTTTGTAAATCAAATTAATGTATTGATATTACAGTTGGTAATTATTTCCAATTTGCAGAGTAATTTGGACTTTTCCAATCTGAGATTGTTTTAGATATTGATGCTTTTATATATGTTTCTATATCAGGAAAATTTAATCCTCCCTGTTTCCATGGTCTGATATGATGTATTAAAGCTATTCTGTTTCTTTTGGGAAACCATAAACATTTTATTAGGCATGAATTTATTTATTTAAGTGTATTCCTTTCTGGTAATAGTTCTATTGCCAAGGCTATATATATAGGATCTTGGGCAGTAAAACCGTTTTTATTAACTGTAGTCAATCTTGAAATGTTAATATTATTTTGTTCCATTTTTTCCACAGAGATTTTAATTGTATTGATGATATTTTAGTTTTTTGAGACTAATTCTTTATTATCCCTGCATAACTCAATTCATAGATATTTTAAGGTAGATTCTTGTTTCTCTATGATGTGATCTCCCTTAGTCTGCAGTTCGTTTTTTATTTAAAAATAAAAATTTTGATTTTGATTTATTGAAATGGACTCCTGAAGTCATGTGAAATTTGTCAATTAATATATCTAATTATTCTAATGTCTCTTTTGTATTAGATAATGTTAGTAATGTGTCATCAGAAAATAGTATTACTTTAGAATTGCATTGTTCATAAATATATATTCCTTTGATTTTTATATTGTTACGAATTGAATCTGCCAATATTTCAAAAGCCAGAATCAGTGACATGGGACATCTTTGTTTAATGCCTTTTGTTATATGTATAGATTCAGAGGTAAAAGGACCTAACTTGACATACATTAAATTATTTGTATATATATTCTTTAGGAGATGAACAAAGGATGCAGGAAATTCAAATAGCATTAGGATTTTGAATAAATATTCCCAATTTAGGGAATAAAAGGCTTTCTCTATATCTAAGCTAATTATGAGTGTTTTTTTTATTAACATAATCTATAAGAGAAATTATCCTTTTAATATTGTCATGGGTGTGTCTATGATATATAAATCAAGTTTGATCATTATTTATTGTTTTGGATAGTGGCAGTTTCATTCTGTTAGTTAATATTGTCATAAATATCTTATAGTCATTATTTTATAATGATATAGGTCTATATGAGGTACAGAGGTATGGGGATTTGTTTTAATTTAGAATTGGTGTGATTAAGGAATATCTCCAAGAGGGTGGTATTAAAGCTTGTGACTGAATTTCTAATAGAGTTTTATGGAAGAGGGATAGTATCTTTGAAGGAAAAAGTTTATATATTTCCATAATTATGCCATCTATACATGGATCTTTATTATTTTTACCCTCTTTTATTGTATCTACAATTTCTTTGTAGGATATGGGTGCTTTCTGTTTTTTTTTTTATATTTGAACATTTTTCATCTAGATTTAATTGATCGATATGTATATTTTCTTTTTGGAAATGTTCCATATAGTGATTTTTATAGACATCAAGAAGGTCACCTATATCCAAGACATATTTCTCTTTATTTTCATGGAAGATACTTTTAATGTTATTAGCTTTTGATTGTATTTTGATTCTTGTGGATAAATTATGTAGATATTTGAGGGAAGTGGCCAAGGTATTAATTTTTAGTTTTTCTAAAGCAAAACTAGTTTTATGTATTAGAATCTCATTGTATTTATTGTTTAATACTTTTACTTTCTTTTTCATATCCAATTGATTTTGATTTTTTTCAGCTTTTGCTGACAAAAGTTTGGATAGTAGGTCTAATAATTCAGAATCCCATTTTCTGATTTTTTTTAAACCAAGTTAGGGTTTTACCATATATGTAAGCTTTTAATGAGTCATATATCATTATTTTATTTATCTCTTTGATGTAATTAATATCTAAGAAGAACTGTAATTCAGATAATATCCAGGGCTTGAACTCTTTAATTTTACTTATATATGCTGGAATTCTGGAGTTAAAGAATAATGGTTTGTACCCATTTTGAAGTTTTAGTATCAATGAATTGTGGTCTGAAAAGGGGCAGGGAGTGATTGACAAATTAATGATTTTTAATTAATATCTAAATTCAGCAGACTGCTTCATCTTATATGATTATATATTTTATGTCTAGATTTACTAAAATCATATATTACATAACTATTGTGTGTGTTCTTTTTTTTGGCTGTTGCTTAGTTATTTGAGAGACCACAAGCTGTAATGCCTATTCTTATTACTAGCTCCTTACAAGTATGTTTATACAGTCCATAGACTTTAAATTATGAGACCCTTCTCATTTTTTATTTGTTATAAGTATATTTCCATCCTTACATACACACATATCAGTACTTCAAGCACGGGCAACAATGCCCATCCAGTTTTGCCAGAATACCATTTGATAGTTCATTTGGTGTGTTTCCAGGCTGTTCTTAAAATATCCAAACCAATATTTGTCCTGTTCCATTTTACCAGCTTGTTCCATGCAGTGGTCACTCTGCCAGTGAACTACTCAACACACCTTCCATTCCCACAGATATTTCCGTGAAGGAAATCTGACTCTCTAGCACATCCCAGCAACTCCAAACATCCCTAGAATCAGCTATCCCCGTATGCCCAACACGTCTGAGCAAGATCACCTCCCAGTCCACTGCAAAGGGTACTGCACAAGACCAAGTGCTCTTAGTCTTTCACAATAACTCAGACTTCCACTCTTATGTAAGTCCTTAATGTGTTTGGACCAAAATACATTTTAAATATAAAATTGAGCTTATTATTTATTATTTTTTTATCAAGTATCAACTTAATGAGCTAAATGAAGTGTTGGGACACCATAAATATGTGTACATGTGGTTTAAAACAGCCCTTTTATTATATATATTTTTTAAAAAAACAAAAACTTCATTGCTGAGAATCATCTCGGAGGCTCCTCAGAGCCATTAAGCATTATCGTCACTCTGTCTCCGTTACCATAGCAACTTGGGAGCATCTGTTTCTGTTAGTGTGTCTGTGTACTGCATACCAGATGCTCGTGATGCACCTGAAGCAAAGCTTCCCTTCACTGCAACTTCAAGCCTAAATTCCCTCCCTTTCAGTGAGGCAGCAGCAAGGAAAAGAATGTAGAGCAAACAGATAAAAAAAACTCCCAACAAGCTGCCACAACAAGAGATAGCACATTCTTCCAGCCTTTCCACCTCTCACTCAGCAGATTTATAAACAAACTATTCTCTGCCAAAATATCCCAAATCACAGATTTATCCACCCCCTTCCCCTGGATCCAGGCTAAAACACCAAAAGTCTTTTCCTAATACATAAGGATCAGTAAACCTTGATCACAAGCCGCAACCCACAGTTTCCCGGATATGAAAACGGCAACATACAACAGTTGCCAGACACAGTTGAATTCACATACACCATATCAGGCTTAATCAAACAGCACTCAAAGCTATGATACCTGCCATAATTGATATTAACTATGTTTAGACAGAATAATAATGACATTTGTACTAGCTGCCAGACATGGCTGTATCCATGCACACCATATCAGGATTGATCAAACAGCACTCTAAGCTATGATACCTGCCATAATTGATATTAACTATGTTTAGAAAGAATAATAATAACATTTATACTAGCTGCCAGACACAGTTGCATCCACACACATGATATCAGGATTGATCAAACAGCACTTGTAGCTGTGATACCTGCAATAATTGATATTAACTATATTTAGAAAGAATAATGATGACATTTGTACTAAGAGCTTGCTACTATTATTTAATCAGGATATACATGACATTTCTAAATCATACTTTAACTGAAGAAGGCATTAGTCTCCATGACAGCATTTTTTTTTCAAAACACTCTACTGTTACTGCTATTATATATGATGTTAATTTGTTACATTTGAGTCTGAACTCTGATGAATGGTACCTTGTTGAATTAGTTAATTAATTACTTAAATTATTATAAGTAAAATCAATGAAAAATGAACAGGATAAGTATTCACGGAGTTCAAGTAGGGGAATAGAAACTTCTATGTTTGTATTATATGTTGCTTTGTTTGGCTTATATATAATGCAAATAGTAAACCATCTTGACCTACCTTTGTTTGTGAAGAATTATTCCACTCTTTTGAATATTCTGAATAAATCATTACTGTTTCTCAGTTGTTAAAGAAACCCTCCTTTTTTTAAATATAAACAGATGACAAGTGATATACCATATCAGTTGATACTTTGAGAGATGTAGTTGCAAGAGTTATTGTTTTGGGACAGCTATCTTGGAATCATTTTTTTGTTTCTTCTTTCTAGCACCAGTCCAAGGATTTGTTTCTTTTATTCTTTTAAGAGTAGGGGCCATCCATTCCATTTCTTCTGGGATAGACACTATGTTTTTGTTTTTGATGAATATAGTAGCTTCTTCTAAGTCATTAAAGGTTCTCATCTCATTGGCAAAAATGTATTTTTATCTTGGCTGGAAAGGCCAGCTGTGCTTTAATATTGTTTTGTTTCAAAAGTTTTATTATTGGCCAGACTTTTTTTTTCCTTTATTCTAGTATTCTGGAAAAATAATCATTGTCAAAGCTTATTAGGCTTTGATTGTATTTTAAGGGTGATTTTCTCCAAGCAGATTTTAATATTAGTTGCTTGTCCAGAAATGAAAGAAATGTTATAACTATGGATCTAGGTGGAGTATTTGTTGAGTTAGAAGCAGGTTTCCTCAGTGTTCTATGCGCCCTTTCAAATCCAAATGAAAACTCCTCTTTCAAGTCTAAAAATTCAGGAATCCAGGTTGTTAAGAATGAAATAATGTCTTCTTCATCAGTGTTTTCAGGCTGACCAAAGATCTTTATGTTGTTTCTCCTCATCCTGTTTTCTAAGTCATCTGCTTAAGCAGACATTCTTTTTGGAATTCTTTTTCTTTGAGTGTCCCTTCAGTGTCATTTAGAGAAGTAGCTACATTTGTTATTTTTGTATGGTGTTTCTGTAATAGTTCATTAAGAGTATCAGTCTGTTTTTGAAAATTTAATTTGAGGTTTTCTAAGTCATTTTTAAAGCCATCCATCTTCAAAGATAGTTCCTGTAAGGTAGATGTCATCAATTGCAGTTCTTTTTTTCAAAGCAGCATCTGGATGAGAATTCCTTGAGTTGTTCATATTCAGTGACTCAATATATCTCCAAGTTACTTGACAGGAACATTTTTGTATATCTCCACCAAAATTGATATTTATGTAGTTTAGTAGTTTATCTATAGATTTCTGACATTTTAAACTTGAAAATAATAAAAATTTCCTATATTATTATACTAGTTTTTGGAGCTCTCAAAATTCACTGCTTTCAGTTGGCCATCTAGGCTCCACCCCCCTATTTTTTTAACTTTTGATTTGCTTCATATACTTGTGTATTGTTGCCCACTTTAAGTAACTCTGTCATTCCTTTTGGCAGAATGACAGCTGTTCATTCTCCCACAGAGCACACTGATGCCAACCTGAATATTTGGAATGTTGTCAACTGAATAAAATACTTAATTACTTTACATAATGAGCTGATTAAAATAGATGTAATGAGCAATAATGTTGAGCCCTGGAGCACTAAACTTTCCTTTAGTCCTGAGCTACCAGTGAGATTGTTTCAATAACATGCATTATTAGGTTAAGAACATATGGTTGTTATATAATTAATCGGGAATATTAATTTATTAAATACAAACAATGTTTCCTACCTCACTGTAAAGGTCTAGAGAAATTTCATAAGTTATTTATTTATTTTTTTAATTACCATGATTTGAGTCACAGATTTTTTTTTGCAATGCTCAAGACAGCTAAAGGGCATAAAAGATATTTATCTGCTACTAAGATTTAACTAAATTGGTTAACTTTCTATACTTGCAGTTAAAAGAAAAGCCTATCTTGACCTTCTTCTTGATTTTGCAAAGATGTTTCAGATTTTTTTATTTAATTTTACTCTTTTATTCATTTTAAAACAAAAGTAGCCATGTGCACAAGGGTTCACTTGACCTTTCAGAGCTGATTAATATTAAAATGGGTAACATCACCTTGACGAGGAAGCATATATGAGATACGGCCTCTGTGTAACAAGCTAGGGCAGAATTAATACTCTGTAAACTTACATGTCTTCAAAATGCTTGTATTGTTACTGACGGAATATAGGGAAATCAAATTTGCTCTTGGTGACTGTGTATCTCCCTTTGGCTGATGCCTGTGGCACAGAAATCTATGAAGAGTGAACAGTGTTGGAGATTTTGTGCCTCCCTTATTAGAGGTCTGGAAATAGATAATGCTGGCAACATCCTGACTGCAGCTGATGTCAATACACCTGTTGGAACATGGGATGGCATTCATGATATTTCTTTTTTTTTCTGACAATTAGAGCTCAGAATTGTCATGTATAAGGTTGGAAGGTCTACACGTCAATAAATGGGCTAAAAGCATAATTTTGATTATGAGGGAATTTAACTTTATTCCATTGAATGACAAGCTTGGGGATTATAACTTTGGGCAGTTTATTCATTTTGAAGGTAAATTTACTTCAGTTATTAATATTTAGTTATGGAGGGGTGAGTTTTTAGCCCAATTCTGTATGTAGCTCATGCCGCATGTTTCGTGAATTCAAAAGAGACACTGAGGCTGGGTATTTGTTCAAGCCATTTATTATACATACACATGTTAGGAGCTGTAACTTGTACATATACTTTGTACTTCATATGCTAACTAGATGACTTGTTACTTCTAACACACACACACATGCATCTCCATTCAAGTTTACACTCATACTGACTGACTACACAAAATGGCACTGATGTCCCATGTGCTCAGTAACTTATATGCATGTGCTGTTTAGCTACAGTGGCTGACTAGGTTCAATATACACACTGATCTATAGTCTCCCTCTTTCATTTTGTTCAGCATTGCAAAATACAAGAACAAAGGCACATTTAAGAGCGAGACATTATTTCAACATTTCAACAAAACTTAACTGACTTCAAGTCCAAGTTGCTGTGTATTTAGGATTGGGTTTCAAATTCTACCCAATCTGGTTACATAGAAATTCTGACTGGCTTTAGCAACAGGGACAGTCTCTGGGGTTTCATTCAATACTGGAACATCTGGGTTTACATCTAAGTTGTTTGAAAAAAGCACACTGTCCTTTTGAATTTTAACAGTTGACGAGTCACTATTGAAATTAGAGTTGTTGTCACAGGCAATCTGCTATGGCACTGGTTCTGAGACAGATAACAAATGTCTACGATTCCTTCTGTAAGCCATTACCTTAGATTGTATGATGTAAGATCTCGGTTCCTCACAAATATCCTTCTCGATTCCTTCACGATCATGACCTTTGGATGTTTGTAGTCTCACAACTTCTTGTAGCAATGGTCAAAGGGATTTGCTGGTTTTATCATAGTACAACTTTGTGACTGATGTTTTCTCAAAAGTTGAGCCTTGACCACATTACTGTTGTTTGCATTTGGTACTAACGGTTGTTTGCTGATTCAATGAGTTGTTTGTTTCTGTCAGACTTCAGTCTTTCAACAGGTGAACTAAGCAAGATGTCTTCAGGAATGTTTGTGAGATTGAGTAAGTTAAGGAAAACATTGGTACCATCTCCTTTGTATTTCTCCAAGTGCTTTGCACTCTGAACTGCACTTTCAGCTAAACCATTGTCTTGTGGATACTCAGAACTACTGGTAACATGAACAAAGATTCAAGACTCAGCAAATTTCTTGAACTGCTGACTAGTAAACTTTGCACCATTGTCAGACATGACTTTGTACAGACTACCATGGACAGAAAAATGTTTCTTCAGTTTTGTAATGACTGTGCTGAACTGGATATCAAGTTAGGAAGTAGGTCAATTTCAAACCAATTTGAGTAAGAGTCTACTAATACCAAGTAATGCTGACCATGCCATTCGAAAATATCTGTAGCAACCATCGACTATGGCAATTCAGGAATTTGGTGTAGCTGAAGCAGTTCTTTTTGTTGATGTGGTTTGGTGCTGTTGCAAATTGAACATGCTAGAGTTTTCTTCTCTATATCTTTGGGTATAGAAGGCCAAAATACAAAGTCTCTTGTCCTTCTTTTGGTTGAATCAGTACCTGGGTGACCACCATGCAAAATTTTGATATATTCTTGTTGTAATGCTTTAGGAATTACCACTTTTGGACCTTTCATGATGATTCCATCTTCCATCACAATGAGCTCATCTCTGTAAGGAAAATGCTGTTGAATGTCAAGTGGTAAACTAGTTTATCATGTTGGCCATCATGGACTGATAACATTTTTTAGCTTCTGAAGAATTGGGTCTGAAGCTGTGTGATTTCTTAGTTCATCAAGCCTTGATGACTTGCATGACTTTAAAGTCTGCTGTTTACTTTTCATGCCGCTCTATCATTTGTCTGGGTGCACATGACAAAGTATCAGCAAGGTACAAGTATTTGCCTCAGTTGCACCAAGGCCCTACCTTGAAGCATCACAAGAAAGAGTTACAGGTTTGTGAACATCATAATATCTCAATGTGGGTGGAATGGCAATTTTCTTCTTCAGAATATCAAATGCACTTTGGTGTTGTTCCAACCGGGACCAGTTTACGTTTTTGCATGTCAACTCACGTAATGGTGCAGAAAGCTCACTCAGGTCTGGGATGAACTTTCCTAAATAGTTGACCATACCTAGAAAATGTGGTAAAGATGTGACATTCTCTATAACTGTCATTTCAACAATTGCTGTTTGCCTAGATGAATCTAGTTGTAAGCCAGAGCTGGTAAACAAATGTTACACATAGTTCTTTCAGTTTGAATTTACATTTCTGAGGATTCAGTTTAAGATTTACTTCAGGTGCACAGTCTAGAAATTTCCTGAGATTTCTGTCATGTTTGTCTTCACCATTGCCTCCAACAATAATGCCGTCTAGTATAATAGCACATGGATAACCAGAAAAAAATTGTTCCACCGCACATTGAAAGACTTTACTGGCAGAACTGATTTCAAATGGCATTCTTAAAAATCTGTACTTACCAAATAGTGTACTAAATGTGGTTAACAATGAAGATTTGCAATCCAGCAAAATTTGCTAAAATGAGCATTTTGCATCTAAGACTGAGAAAACAGTGGAATTTGGCATGAGAGTGATCACCTCTTCTAATGTAGTCATTGGATGATGAGGATGCTTATTTGCTTTAAGTCCCATGGATCAATGCATATTCAAATATCATCTGAGCTTTTCTTATGAGCTACGATCATGGAGGATACCTATTCAGTCGGTTCTTCTACTGGAGTAAGGACACCTAAATTCACCATTTTGTTTAGTTCTGCTTTTACTTTACTCTGCATTACTATTGGAATCTTCCGTGCTGGTCTGACAACTGGACTAACTTCATGGTTTAACTTCATGAAATATGTGATTGGAGGTTTACGAAGCTCAGCTTTGAAAATATCAGCATATTCATTAAAAATACTCTGTATAAAACTATCACTGTTGTTCATACTTATATGGTGAACCTCTTTATTAAATGAAATCAGTACCATTCTCAGACTGTCTGAGGCCTAACAGTGACTGTACGTGTCTTTTGACTATGTAAAACTGCTAGTCATAGCTGTTATCAGCAAACTAGCATGAAAGAACTACTGCACCATCAGTTTGAATCTCTTCACCCCCATAAGCAACTAGTTTTGCACACTTTGCTGAATCAAGTTTATTACCAGCTTTTATTTTAGCAAACATTTATGCTGTTATAACATTGCACGTAGATTCAGTGTCTACTTTAAGCTCTACAGATTTCCCATTAATTTGTACAGTACAAAATATTTTGCTGTTTGCTGACAACTGATAGTGTACTGTATTAACTGTTTCATCGATCAGAGAGACATCATCAACATAGAAAGTTTGCTCACAGTTCTTGGACCTTGCTACAGTCTCTATCTGATCTACTTGCTTCTTTGAATATTCTCTTTTAGCATAATTCTGAGACAGTTTAAACTTGCAAAGCCTTTGGAAATGATTCAGTTTTTTACATTTGTGACATTGCTGACCAAAAGCTAAACACTTTTCCTGTTTAGGTTCATGACTGCAGTTAACACTGAGATTAGGTGTGGCACTGCCTCTCAGTTTATATTTCTTTTTCATCTTAACTTTCTGCTGCACACTATCAACATTCGCACTAGCAGATACTGGAAACATGCTTTTCTCATTCGTAAGCATATTTGTATGCTTTTCTGTAACTTCATGTATTTGATAAGCCTCAATGGCTTTGTTCAATGTTAATTCACTATCCTGAAGCAAAATCTTTCTCACTGCATCATCATTATTAACACTACATTCAAGACGGCCTTTTATCAACTCATCTCATGGATTACCAAATCTACATGTTTTTGCTTTATTTCTTAAGTTGGTAATATATGCTGCAACAGTTCACCAGGCTTTTGATTTCTTGTATAAAACTTGTGCCTTTCTATTGAAATATTCATTTGAGGGTTACACATTTCTTTAAATTTATGTTTTAAGCATACATAGCAGGTGCATACACAAATGAATGTTCTTGCTGAATAGCTGTTGAGCCAGCTAAATTGAGAAGTATAAATGCTCTTGTATATGTGTCTTTATCAGAAAATGCAGCCTGTATGAAAATATCATATTCATACTCAAACACTCGCCAAACCTCAGCAATATTATTATCAAATACCAGAAGTTAAGGTCTGCAAAATTCCTCTAACATAACAACAAATTCCTTTTAAACATAACTACAGACCTGGTACTTGTAATTTTTTCTCAAGTGCACAACAACCTCTCTGAAAATGCTTTATTTTAACTCTGTAAATACTTTGAACACTCCGGACACTTTGGGCACTTTGAAAAATCTTAGTTACTGTAAAGTATTCGGACATTGCAAAAAATGTGGACATTTTAGCCTTTTCAAACATTTTTAACACTTCAGTGATTATTTCAAACACTTTAAATATTACACTGCTATCTTAGACATTTTGAACATCTCAGAAATTATTTTGAACACTGAATACTATGCCATATATTTGGCAACTGAAAATCATTTGAAACAAATTTAAGGAACTTTGAATAACCACTGACCTGTTTGTGAGTTTAGTCCTGGATATTGCTACATTTCTAATTGTGTGCCTCATGGTTTGAACTTCTGGTCCCATTCTGACACTATGTCACATGTCTTGTGTATTCAGATGAGACACTGAGGCTGGGTATGCGTTCAAGTCATTTATTATACATACATACATCAGGAGCTGTAAAGTGTACATATACTTCATACTTCATATGCTTACTGCCTGACTTGTTACTACTAAAACACACACACACTCACACACACACACACACACACACACACACACACACACACACACACACACACACATCATCTCCATTCAAGCTTACACTCACATTGACTAACTACACAAAATGGCTCTGATCTCACATGTGCTCAGAAACTCATATGCACGTGGTGTCTAGCTAGAGTGGCTGAATTAAGTTCAATATACACACTGATCTACAGGTCATATCTGGAATTGCTACTAACCACCAGCCCCTAGTCCTTATCTTTTTTTATCTGCACAGCTAACCTCCTAGTTTCAAGGTGAGTCAGTTATGTGTTTTATGTTATTTTAAGAAAATGTTTAGGTTATAAGATCTCTTGAAGTGCAAATTCTGGATGAGATTAGATTTTGTTTCCTTTTGCATTGCTGCATGATCATTTTTTTTAACAATTTTCAGTTGATAAACCAAAAGTTTATTCACTAATAACTGCGTGTGTGTGTGTGTGTGTGTGTGTGTGTGTGTGTGTGTGTGTGTGTGTGTGAAGAAATATAAGGACAGTGCAAGGTTTTAACTCTGATTTTGAGTGCAGAGCAGATAAAGATGTGAGATGAGAAAATTATGAAAGTACAATTGTGTAAGTAAATTTACTATGACAGTAGATGTTCAAATACTACTACGGTAGCCTAAGCTAGATGGGGTTATAGCCTGTACAAGATATAATGGCCAGCCAGCTTCCAAAGTTTTAGGACACCTTCCATATGCCCAGACCACTGACAGATCAAGCTGACAAGGGAGAAAATCAGATGTCTGGGCATCAAAGCCCTTCAGAGCTTTCAAACAAACTGAAGTAGGGAACTAGTGTCCAGAAACAGGTCAATGTTACGTGTATAAAGATATCAATGTCCTCACCCTGGCAGGCAACATCATATAAAAAGTAAGGGAGTGGAGGGAGTAAGCAGATACCGCAGCAGTGATCTACTTATCTGTTGTAATGGTTAGGTACTTGCACAACTGTACTGCATTAATCGTTAGATCACTGCTTCAGCAGGCTAAGCTATATTGACTGATTACCAAAGCTTAGAATTTTTGAAAGAGGGAAGCATGAGGGTCAAGGAGACCCTGGAGAATGATAGTAGCAAAGCCTGATTATCCCTGTTTGTCTTTTAAGTAGTCACTGAAAAGTAAGAAATGGTCATTAAACCTGACTGACTAAAAGAAAGCAGGGTATATCTGAAAACGTTTGCAGTCAATGCATTCACAGGAGCTGCGGGGCTATGATTTTAAAGCCAACCACTGCATTGTGGTATACCTGTAGGTAGACTTAAAAAAATCACAATGCCAGATCCCATGTGGGCAGACACTGGAATTCCATTTAAAAATATAAAAAAGTATACAGAGTCCAAACATAGTATTAGAATGTAGGAAATGTAGACCTGATGAAATAAACATGTTTTTCTGTCTGTGGGCACAGTTTTCCTACTAGAAACTGTTTTTCATTTGTTAATATACGATTTCCTAGGAGCAGGTTTCTTTGCCACCTTTAATGTCTGCTGCACATCCACAAAGAATATGTGCTTAAAAGGTATTAAAATTCTATCATCCAGGCAGTCAGTTGATGTTGTTTCAAGTTGCAGTGAATCATACAACCTCTGTCTAGTGTGAGTAGGTTCAATTTGTGTGATAGCTTGTGGTAATTGCCCTTGGCCATTTCCAAAAGAAGAGAGAACAACTGTTGCCTAAGCCAGAAGGGAGTCATCACAATGATCTTTGGAGAGTCCTTCAGAATTTTCAGATTGACTGTGGATATCAGTGGAGATGGTTGAAGGTCTGAAGGTCATACAGGTGCATTCCTGTCCAAAGAAATGAAAATACATTTGCTTTGCATGGCCTGCTTACAAGGAATCCTGGAGCACATTTTTTCCAGTTATTTGTTGTGAGTGGAGGCAAACAGATCTACCTGAGGTGTTATCCACAGCTGGATGAAATCCTGGAAGACTCCCTGATCTAATTTCCATTCATGAGGGCCTTTCCTGGTCCTGCTCACCTTGATGCTACAACATTTTTCTCTGATGGAATGTAAGATGCCTGCACTGTGAAATTGTGTAAATTTGCTATATCCCAGACCACCATGGCTAATCTGGACAGAGAATATAATCTGAACCTCAAACTACCACCCCCTTTGTTGATGTAACATCATTGTGGTGTTGATGGTGAAAACTTGTAGAGGTGCTGGGGACCACAGATGATTACAAGGGTATTCAGTGCATTTATTACTGCAACATCTCTTTGATGTTTCTGTTTCAGTCTGTCTTTTTTGTTCCAAAGACCTTGCACCCCCCCCCCCAAAATGCACATAACCCCAAGGAAAGTTTGAGGCATCTGTTGTTACAAACTATATTAGAAATGAAAGGGAAAATAGAAGACCTGGCTTCAGATAACACTGGTCTCCCTACCAAACCAGATCCTTTTTACAAATCCCAAAACTGGGATTTGAAAATTTGGGGTGGTGACGTTGGGCCCATATAGGTTTTTAAATAACACTTAATCTTTCTCAGGTGGTGTCTGGTTAGAGGAATCATGAAAATGATAGATGACATGAATTCTAAAATCCTGAAGAAATTGCCTTGCTGAAATTTTGGACTCGGAGGAAAACTCAGAAAAAGCTTTAGATACAGATTAACTTTTTCCTGTGGGAGCAAAGCTTTTGGAGTGGATGTTTCTAGGAGACACCTCACGAATACAGTCCTGTGGAATGGAGTAAGACAAGATTTTTCAATGTCCTCCTGGAAACTCAGTCTGCAGAAGAAATCTCTTACCCAAGTGAGAGACACCTGACACTTTGAAAAAGACTCGGCAAAGATAACAAGTCATTAAATAAGGAAAAGTTTTTAATATCTTGTGGTCTGCAATAGGCTGCCAGTGGGGCTACACACTTTGTAAAAACTATTGGTGCAGTGGATAATAATGTAGAGAACTGAAAGTGCAATCCAGATACAGGAAACCTTACAAAATTGAAATCCATGAATATAGTAATGTGATGATAAACATCGTTTAAATCTAGAGTTATCAAAAAACTAAAACAGGAACTTTCACAAACTAAATGAGAAAGGAAATATGTAGGGCTGGTTTCCACAGAGCTTCTTTGTTTAGTAACAGAGATATCCTTGAATAAAAACCCAAAAGGAACGTATATATTCAGCAATGGAGAAATGTTAGTCAACTGCTGATCCTTGAAACCCTGCAATAGGAGTGCTCTTCAGAGGCAAGATAACTCTGAAGTGCTTGCTGCCCAGACTGCAGATTTTCTCAATACCTAGCTCAAGCTTTGGATGGTGCGCTTAAGCTTTGGAAGCTGACCGGCTGTTATATCCTAGACAGGATATAACCTGTTTTGCTAAGGCTGCTACAGCAGTGAGTACATATACTATGTAACAAAATGATGCACCAATTATCCATGCTACTACCAATACAGCCTTTAGGTAAATATTATTTCATAGGCTCATAGGAACATAGGATCATAGGAAGGTTTTTTTACTCCATTAAAGGCATTGCATGCTAAGCCGCTAGAGTGTATTAAACAATTTTGTGGACACTGGTTTGTCGTATTTGTATTCCATCTGCTTTTCCTGGTGTTGTGTTTGATCATAGGAGGTTACTAGGCTAATGGCCCCAGGGCCCTTACAAGCCTAGCCAAGTTCTAACCTTATTTCTATGATCAGCACGTAATGCCCCTGTCCAAGAGGGACACAGGTGGAAGCTCCAGGGTGAATTTACAGTTAACCATCCAATCATCCAGATTGCATTTGAAGAGGGGTAATGAGGTGCTCTGTTTGACATGAAGTGAGAGTCTGTTCCAAAGGTTTGGTAACCTCTGGGAGACAAATCTGTCACTCCAGCAAGTTCTATTAATATCACATACCAGGTTAAGGTGTTTAGAGCGAATAACCCATGTACCATTTCACTTGCGGATATGCAGAATTTCCAATATAGTAGGCTCAGAGATTGCCTTATATGCAAGTTAGAGATTGCCTCTCAGTAGTCTGTATGAAACAGAATAAAGTGACAATGATTTCAGATGATCCACATATGACTGATGTTGAAGACCTTGAATTTTCCTTGTGAAGAACTTCTGTGGTCTCTCCTATTGCTGCAGGTGCTTGGAAAGGTGCACACCAAAAGGAGCATTGTATTCAATTATTGGCCTGATAAGGGAAGAGTACAGAAAGGTTATAACTTCTTTTTTTTCCTGGAGGCAATGCCCTTACTTATGAGATGAGCAATATAGAATGCCCTTCTTACCACTGTGGAGACATGGTGATCAAAGGTAAGGTTGCTGTCAACCTGTGTGTCCAGGTCTCTCACCAATGAGTGCATATTTAGGGTGTTGCTATTGACGTGGTAGCTAGCAGGAACATCACTTTTACTGAAAGGGATGGTAATACATTGTTTTGCATTGAGTTTATGGTCATGACTTTGGCACCAATCATTTCTTTGTGTAAGACCCTCTAGTAGAATGTTGACATAATTTGGAGATTCTATGACCGCTCTCAGTTTGCAGTCATCAGCAAACTTTGTTAGCCACAGATCTTTAGTTTTTGCTTGTACTTTGGAGAAATAGATTCCAAACTGTAGAGGTCCCAGGACTGATCCCTGTGGAACACCACTGGTTGAAGGTCTGCTGTTGGAGGTGGATTCCCCTATTTTAACTATATGTGTTCTGTCAGTTAGCCAGTTACTGACCCATCTAACAATATAAGGGTTGATACTTAGCTAGGTGAGTTTGTCAGTGATGCCTGAGTGGGGGATAGTGTCAAACGCCTTGGCTAAGTCTAGGTAGGCTGTATGCATAGAGTTCCCTTGTCCAAGGCCTTGGTGACTGTCTCAAAGACGTCCACCAGGTTTAACAGGCATGATCTCCCTCTGACAAATCCAAACTGAGTAGGGTCAAGTGTTTTGAGATTACCTATATCTTTGTTGATAAGGTCCATGATGATTTGCTCCATGGCCTTGCAGATAAGGCTAGTCAGGCTAATAGATCTATAGTCCCTGGAGTCAGTGACGCACCACCTTTGTGCAAGGGAATAACGGTGGCCATTTTTCATTCAGCTGGGACGAAGCTGGTGCTTAGACTGTGATTGAAAAGAGTACCCAATGGTGTTGCTAATTCTTGTTGGAGTCTCTATAGGATGCAGCTTGGGATGTTTTCAGGTCCATAGGTGCTGTGTTTTTGGCCTTAGAGAGGGCATTGATGACCTGCTCTTTAGAGATACAAGGTAGGGGACAGGTAGTAGGGATGTCATAGGGTAGGTGTGGAGAGGACAGGGGAGTGAAGTTTTCACAGAACTTGTCAGCCAACAGATTAGCAATGTCTACAGGCTCAGTATATGTGGTATCATTAGCTACCAGTTCAGCACAAATCTGGGCCTTTTCTTTTAGGTTACAGATATAACTAAAGAATGCTTTATAGTTGTCCTTAGTTGAGGAAGCTAATTTGGATTCATAGTTTGCTTTGGAGGACTTCACAAGAAGTCGTATTTGCTTGTTTAAGCTGAGGAGGGAGTATTTCCAGTTTGGGGCTTGCTCCCTTTTACTTTTAGACAGCAATTTCTTCCTCTTATTGTAAAGTCTGTTAATGGCAGTTGTTCATAAGGCAGGTTTGCTCTTCCTTGAGGAGCTTGTTTTGGTCCTCTTTTTATTTTATTTTTCTCTTTAAAGTTAGCAAATTGGATTACCTTTAGCAGTATATTAAATACTCATTACTTATTTGCCTCTAGGCCTGAGATTATATTTACTCAGATTATAAATGCTGCAATAATTAGAGTTACCTGTAATACAGGTAGAATATTTGTTAATAGTATATAGAATAGTTATAATTATTGTTTTAGTAGACAGTGTAGTCAGAGCTATAGCTTGGTCAATTACTGTCTTGGACAGTCCTATATTGATGCACCTCTCAATCTGAAAAGGTCATCCAAAGTTGAGGACCAAATAAAAAAGTCCTCTGAATTGTTGCAAAGAGCTTATACAATAGTTACAAACTACAAAACACATTTGTTTAAGCAGCTGCTCAATCAGCTGCTGGCACCAGCTCATGCTCAATTGGCAACTCTTTACTGCTAAGGATTGCACCCTGTAACAACTTGCATCCTGGACAGCCACTCTCTTTGCCCCACCCTACTTACAATACTGAGTGTATTTACTTGTCAGTTAGGCTATGATTTACATATCTGTCACTTAGGCCTTAAATCATAAAGGTTCTTGCAAGATGTAAACAAGGACTACACCTCGTGATAACCTTTCCATATTCAGAGACAGCCCTATCACAGAGCTTTAGCACAACAACATGCAGCTGCATGGTGGACTGTCACTGCAACCATGCTAAATGCTCAAGAGGTACTCTAGACGAGAGGCATCTGCTTTTTTTTTTTTTTTTATGGCTGCAGTTACTATTTGCAGAGATCCTTTAACCCAGGAAAATAAAACCTGTCACTACCTGAACTTCTTTCCCATATATTAGCAAAGAATTGATAAGGAAGTTAACCTCTGGGATTCAGAAGCATGTCAGGAGCAGTTGCAGCCAGCCCACCATTATTTACCTTATTTGCAAGATGAGGCCCACAAAGCTCATTAAAATGAACAGCAGGGGAAATCAGTGCAGGAAGATAGGCTTATTAAACATCCTTCTCATGGCTGCAGCAAACTCTGCAGTAACAGGATGCGCCATTGATGTGTGGCTGCAAAGAAAGAGAATGGGAATGGGGTGAGCCTCGCTTGTGCAGTAGTCTCTAATTGTCTCTGCGTGATCATGCATACAAACTAGTTGCTAGAAGAAGAAGACATGTAGAAGCCTTAAATGGCCATTTTAATGGCATTTTCATTTATTTTTTTACCAAACTAATGGTTAAAAAAGGAAGTATAGAAAAGTTATGAAATATGGGGAAGCAAACAGAGGGTAGAACACAAGGTAAAAAGTTAAGGAATAACCAGAATGGAGGTGAGGAAGGTGGAGTAAAATATGTCTGTACGTTAAGTGCCCAATTTTATATACAGTGAATCATCTAGAGCCAGTGTCCAAACTGCTGGGTGGCAAGCTTTGCAGTTGTTCTTCCATACCACACACAAGCATGCATACTTATACCTAATAAATATAAAGACAAAGAGAAAGTGAGACAACAAGGTAAGTGGGGTAGGAAGAAGGGGAACTAGGGGACGTTAAGAAGGTTATGGTAGGTAGTAGGGGTACACAAACAAACACAGGAGGCAGACAAGACTGACAGGGGAGTTGCTCACACATTGAGGGAGGGGGGAGCATAATAGAGAAGTAGACAACTAACAAACAGAGGGTAGACAATGGTGTTTGGGAGGATTTGACTGCAAACAGGGCTGGGTATAGACTCAAAAGTGAAAGTAACACCAGAATAAAGAATATGATGGGATTACACAACTGCTATCTCTGCCAGCCATGAACCTGCCACCTTGGTCTCCATCACCACTGAACACTGGCTCAACTGCAGGAGTCAATGCTGACCAGGGACTTGACTCAATGAGTAGTTGGCAGAAGTTCTTAAGATGGCTGATGTGGGCATCTAGCCACCAGTCAGTCAACTCCCCCACAATGTTGTTCAGCTGCTAGTGTGTAACCTCCATAGTTCCACTGTTACCAGTGAGGACAACAGTCCCAACCTCTGATGTAGGGCTGGCTGGTTTGACCCCCACAGCTGCTGTTTAAAGTGTGGAGGGGATTGTGGCAACCTGGCCAGCAGATGTTTTGGGTAGTTATGGCACATGAGGGGAGCTGACAGGCCTTGCTGGAGCAACAGGTGCAGGTTTAGATGCCACTGCATACATTTGTAAAATAAATGGAGAAAACCAAAATAATAAATAAAATAAATGTATGCAATGCAAACACTATAGAGAAAGGGGGAAGGACTACAGCTGTCTAAGAACTTGACATAGTAGTAGAGGGCTGGACTGATCACTGTTGTAGCATTACTAACATGTGGAATATCCCAGCAGGGATATCTGTGCATCCAGCCAGAATACCAAAGCCTAGACATCTTCCTCTTGCTCCCTACATCAGATGTATGACCAAAGTAATAGGCTATGTAATATATAAGGGATGTACAGTAGTGACTTACCTCAGGACTTTCTTGCCCAGGACCTGAAAGCATACAGGGTGAAAAAGAAAAAGGTAATCAAAAAGTACATATCAGCTATAATAAGAGAGAAGAAAATAATGCCACCTTGGTCTTAAAAAAAAAAACGGGGAAAGGAAGGGGAAAGAAGAGTGGAAAGTAATACAACAATAATGATCAGGCTAGGAATCTACTGTTACTCAACTGCACTATGTTCTTCCTATGATCACTGTTGCAGTATTACTAACAAGTGAGAGGAATCCCAAAGTTTTTCTAAGTATCAAGGGCGGAGGAATGAAGATTTGAAATGTAATCTGAAACTCGTTGTTAGACGGACCTAACAACCCAGCTCTAGCCCTAGAAAAGGCATCGATCTTGTAATGCTTGGTGAAGATATGTACAAAAGACCAAATAGTAGCCTCTAAAATAGGTCATGAAAGAAAATTAATTTTCTGATAGACTTGGTCTTGTCATGTTCAATCCTAAATTGTCTTTTAAACATCTACAAATCCTTTCTTCCCTGTTTTGAGGGGAGGGAGGAATGTAGGGAGAGTGATAGTCTGGTTCAAAGAGACATCACTGGCCACCTCAAGCATGAAAGATGCATTAGTTCTGAAGATAACCCTCTCTTTATATAAACCCAGTAAGGGAGGAGAAGCCATAAGAGCTTAAAGGTCTGAAACCCCATTGGCAGAAGTAAGAGCCACCAACAAGACAATTTTCCAAGTACAAAACAAGGAGGAAGCAAAAGAAGAAGGGCCAAAGGGAGCAAGGGTATTTTTTTTAAAAACATAATTCAGGTCCCAAGGAGGAAAAATAGATTTTCTAGGTGGCCTAAGGAGAAGGATGCCTCATTTGACCTCGACATGTGAAGATAAAGGAGGATCATAGGGTAGGCAGGCAAATATGCCTGACAAATGAGCTTTAATGAAAAAGTATGCCAGGTCTGAATTAAATAACTCACACAAGTAATAAAGAATGTTAGAAATATCCACTAAAGTGTTATTTTTTCTGACACTATAACAACAACAAAAAATGTTTTCCATTTTGGAAACATAAGATTTTCTAGAAGCAGATTTTCTAGCCTCCTGCATGACCTACAGCACATCCTCAGAAAAAAAGGTGTCTAAATGAAATAAAAATCCAACCATCCAGAGGGTTAGATTCAGAGTTTGTGAGTTTGGATGAATGATAGAACCCTTTGGTTGTTTGTGCAAGTCTATCCTGTGAAGTAATGTGTGATGTTTGCCTGGGCCAGAAGAAGAAGAAGGGTAAACCAGTACTTTTTGAGCCACAAAGGAGTTACCAGGAAAATATTTGGTTTATACTTGATTTTGAGAAGAACTTTGGGCATTAGGGTTAGGGATGGGAATCCATATAGGAACCTCCCCTTCTGTAAAAAAAACCATAGTATCCATTTTCCAAACTTCTGACCACGGAATTCTGGAACAAAATAGCTTGAGCTACTTGTTCTAATTAGAGGCAAAGATATCTATCTGATGAGTACTTCACTGATGGACAATGTCCAGGAAGACCTCTCTGTTTAACATCCATTCCTGAGCATTTGCCTGGGATCTGCTCTAGTAATCTGCCACAGAATTGCTCTCTGATGGAATGTAAACTGATAACAAGCGCTGGTTGAGCTGTATGACTATATCCCAGGAAGTCACTGCAAGTCTGCAAAGGTAGTAGGATCTTGTTCCACCTTGTTTATGTACCGCATAACTATAGTATTGTCTGTAAATTCTCTGAGAGGACAAGGAGAACAGAGAAGATGCAGGGATTTTGAAGCTAGAGTCACCACCTTCATTTCCTTGATATTTATGTGGTCCTTCTGTCTTTTTGGACTAAACATCATGGACAGCCTGGACTTTCACATTCATAGATAAAGCTCCCCAAGCCAGTTCTGAAACATTTGTGTATGGGGCTTGACAAGGGGAAAGGACTATTTAGGGTACACTTGGATTAAGATATCTTGCTGATGCACTAAAGAAACTCCTTGATGAATGGCAAGAGAGGAATAGTGGAAGTCAACTTCTTTGAATCCATCACTAGACAAGGGCAAGGTAGTGCACACAGCCTATCTTGACCTTGCCAAGGCTTTCAATACCATCCTCCACTCTGGAATTATAGATAAACTCACTAAACCGGGCATAAATCCCTATGTCACAAGATGGGTGGCCAACTGGCTCACTGACAGAACCCATACAGTAAAAGTAGCTGACTCCAAGTCTAACTTCAGACCAGTAAAGGGTGGAGTACCACAGGGTTCTGTCCTGGGTCCTCTCCTGTTCAGCATCTACTTCTCTGAAGTGCAGGCCAACACAGAAGGTCTTTGGCTAACAAAGTTTGCAGATGACTGCAAACTGGGAGCCATAATAGAATCACCTAATGATGTAGACATTCTACAAAAGGACCTCACAGAGACAGATGCTTGGTGTCAAAGTCATGGCCTCAAGCTCAATGACAAGAAGTTCATTGTCATCCCCTTTGGGAAAAACTCAGTACCCATGAACTACCAAATAGGCGGTAGCTCACTAAACACTGAAAGTGTGACAAGAGACCTTGGGACACAGGTGGACAGTAGTCTCTCCTTTGATAACCACATCACCATAGTAGTCAGGAAATCCTTCTACGTGGCACACCTCATCACAAAAGGGTTCTCCTCTAGAAAAAAGGAGGTCCCTTTTCCTCTCTACTCATCCCTCATCAGATCCATTATAGAGTACTATGCCTGGTTGGCATGTATCTCACAAGATACCTACAGCAATTGGAAAGGCCACAGAAATACTGCACTAAGAGGATTGCCAGCCTCAAACAGATACCATATGCAGACCATCTCAAAAAACTCCAGCTCTATTCCATCGCATATCACCTACTCAGAGGCGATCTCTGCCTAACATACAAAGCTATGTCAAACCCAGAGCTGTTGGACATGCTACACTTAACAAAATCCCAGTCTCTCTGAACCACATGCTCCAGGGACCTAAACTTTGTCACCACAATAAACAGAACTTGCTGGAGGGATAGATTCCTGTCCCAGAGACTTCCCATATTCTGGAATAAACTACCCATTCATGTCAAGCAAAGCTCCTTATTGGCCCTCTTTAAGAAAAATCTTGACGACTGGATGGGAAATAGAAAATTCACCCTGAGGATCACTTCTGTGGCACTGCTTGACAGGGGCACAGGAAAATAATTTTTCTTCTGTGGTGAAAGCCAAGGAACCTTTTTGGCTAGGCTTATATAGGCCCTAGGGCCAATAGCCTAGTATCTACTTATGAACCTATGAACCTATGGAGTACAGAACAAAGAAAGCAATGCTGTGTCCATGCAGGTCTGAGATATCACTGAGTCTTCCTCATATAGAGTTTGGCCCATTGAATCATTAAAATACTGGAGGCCATAAACACCAGGGATCTCAAGATCTCTCCTGTTAAGGTTACATCTAGAAGAAGAGATTGGCAGTCACTGACAGTGAACTGAGCCTGCAACCCAAAAATACCAGATCTTGGGAGGGACCCCGATTGGATTTTCTGAGGTTTAAGAGGTTTAAGATGAACTCCAGACAGTAAATTTGTTTTTTGTAAAGCTGAGGTCCAGAAGGAGCTTTTTTCTTGTAGGGGTTTGAAGAAGTGTTCCATCTAAATAAGGGGAAATCTGTATTCCTTAGACCCTGCAGAATACAACAACTGGAGACAATCACTTTGTGAAAATCCTTGGGCAGTAGAAAGCCAAAAGGACAAAGCACAGAAATGAAAATGATATTTCCAAAATAAAGAAACTTAAAAACTTGCTGTCATCTGGATGGATAGGGATGTCAAAGCATGCGTCATTTATATCCAAGGTTACCAAGAAAGCCTGAGACAGAATCATGGGAAGAAAAGATTGCAGGGTAAGCATTTTGAATTTTGGAACTCTCAGGAAAAAAATTGAGAGGGGATAAATCCAGAGTGGTTTTCCATTTTTCCTCCTTTCTGAGAACCAGGAAACACCTTTAATAGAAACATGATCCCTTCTGATGAGGAAGAACGAATTCTATTGTACAGTGAAGAAATAACTCTTGCACAGTTAGAAGGAATAAATGGAGTTGGCTTGAAGGAACTGGAGGAATGTCTGATTTGTGTGGAAGAGAAAGCTGTGATATTCTGTAACCACTCTGAATTACTGAAAGAACACTTTTGTCATTGGTGATCAATTCCCAAACTGGAAAGGATAGGGGAAGCTTCTTATGTAGAGGAATTTGAAATAGAGCAAGGTTGGGAGGGTGACCTAATGGTTAAGGTGTTTGCCTTGCAAACACAAGGTGCAGGGTTTGAGTCTCACAAGGGATAATTGGCTCGGCTTAAAATGGCTCGCAAGGGCAGTTAGCTTAGTACTAATCTATGAACCTATAAAGGGGGTGGATGTGGTAGGAATAGGTGGATAGTCTCAATGAGGCAGGCTTGTCAGGAACTCCAGTTTGGATATGTCCCGAGATCACTTTTTTGAGCATCTTTTTCCTTTTGTGGGTCCTTTCATTCTTTATGAAAAAAGGGACCAGCATTAAAAGGGTGGTTTCTTTAAAACTAGGGAGCTGGAGAAAGAGAGATCTGCTCAAAGTATTGCATAATTTTCTTCTCTTCCCTGAATATTCTTGAAAATGCTAGCAGCTGCAGGACCAAAACGAGAATTCATATCCAGAAGAGAGTTTAGAATTTTAGATTTGACATCCTCAGGAAGCGATTAAAGCCTAAACCATGAAAATCTTCTCAAAACAGAACCAGTCGAAGCTGCTCTGGAGGAGGTATCAGCTGCATTATACCTGAATTTAATAGAATGCTTGGTTACCTGGATAGCAGAATGTTGTATAGAAACAGGAGAAAACTTGTTCTCAGAATCAGGCATATCTAATAAAAGCTAACCAAGATCTCTCAATAAAGCAAGACATACCTAGTCATATCTAGTCATATGTGTCTGATAGCTGAGAGCATGGAAAGCAAGTGTAGAGGAGTTATAAACCTTCCTTCTATACTTGTCGATAGCCCTACTATCTTTATCTTTAGGAAGTGCATTGACAGAAGGCAGGAGTTTAGTAGTTATATCACATTCCTGTGAAATGACTGCCAGGTTAGATGAGAGGTTCTTATACACAAAATTGTGGGAATCTGGGACTCTATAAAATTTGTTAGACTTCATGGGGACAGTAGGTTGTCTTTCAGGGATCACTGAAGCCTTGACTAGGTATCTTGGATGGCCTCAAGAACAGGAGGGATGGTGAAAATACATAAAGTCATAATACCTTTTCTGGATGTTTGACACCTGCTTGCCTTCCTGTTGAAAATTATGCATCGTCTTTAATATTGTATCCCCAAAGGAAATCTCCTCCAAAGGAGAAGCCTGAGACAAAATGTCTTCCTCTTCAGACTCAAACCTGACAAGTGAGCGAATCTGACAAGGGCAAACCAATGAATGTCCCTCAGAATTAGACTCTTCTCCATCTGAAAAACAATCCCTATACCTCTTCAGAGGTGAGGAAGATGATTGAAGGACTTAGGAGAAGAACTGAGGAGGTGTGTGAGAGACTAAAGTTTTAAACAGCTATTGAGAAAAATCATACCACTTCTTCTGAGGATCCCTAACAAGGGAGGTATGCTTAGTCTTCTGCTTTTTCTTAGAAGGAAGAAGAGCTTGCATAGAACAAGTAGATTCTGACCTTTGATTACCTCATTGAAGGAATCCGCTGTTTCCTTTCTGACCAGAAGCAATTGCCTCATGTATGCAGACAACCTACTACTCTTAAAACATGCAAATACAATATGTGAGAGATGTATTTATACTATGAATCTGGAATCTATGCTCTCTCTCATGTAACAACAAACTAAATATCAACCAGGTTGTCAGTACCACACTCTACCTTCCACACATACCAAGCACACAACACATAAACCCACATATGTGGAGGTACTCACGATAAATAATCCAAAAGAGCAAGGACCTCCCAAGGGAAAACCTTCTGCACACAATATGGTTCCAGCAGCACTCACTACACATAATATCACATGCATCAGTGTCTCACCCATTAAGCCCCTAAGGCAAAACATAGCTAAACCAAATGTCTTGGTCATAGGTGACTCCATAGAGACCACAGATGTCCCCCTCACTAGGTTGGATAAGGAGAAGGTCACTGACAGCTGCCTGTCTGTTGCCAGGATCTGCCAAATCATGCACACACTCAAGTCTCAACAAGTACTGTTATGACTCTGTCATAGTCCATGTTAGAGTGAACGACTTGAGACGTACCTCACTGGACTATATGAAGAGAGGCATGGATCTTTCAGATTATGTATTTCAGGTAGGTATGTCCCTAGCCCTAAGCAGCATTCTTCCTTTACCCAGGATGATGCCACAATACAAACAAAAAAATGACTGACTTCAACAATTGGCTTAGCTTCTGGTGTCAATCCAGGGGGATCCAGTATAGGCTGACAGACCACGATGCTTTGCCAGAGATGGTCTTCACCTGTCACCTCTAGGCTTTAGGTTGCTGGCAAAGGTACTTACCTCCCCCATAGTGCCTTTTTTAGGCAATGTCATAAGAACTAAATCCCTTCAAGAAACAAACTCAGGGGTATACTGCTAAATGCTAGGAGTCTAAATTAGAAAATGCACTCAGTTGAAGCACTTCTTAGCCTTGAAGATGCTGATGTATGTGCAGCCACAGAGACATGGTTCAAGACCTCAAAGAGTACCACAGCCATGCAGGGCTACAATGCCTTCCACACATTCAGACTGCACAACGAATGTGAAAAAATCAAGGGAGGAGGAATATTCATCGTCATTAAAGACATAACCTCTAGACTGGTTAAACAGTACAACTCCCTAGAGTGACATCAAGTCCAACCAACTATAGGAAAGACCCCCCCTCCACATCATTGTTAGCTGTAGGTCCCCCACCTTGAACCACGAAAACCATACAACCTACCTGGACCTACTTGAGTCACTCTCAGTACAGCCAAATACCCTGATCATGGGTGACTTTAACTATCCTTCCGTCAATTGGGTGACATATATGAGCACAAACATGCTTGCCCGAAGATTCCTGGCCTTTGTTAACACAACTGCTCTGGAGCAGATAGGACCCCTAAAAGAGACTCTAACATCCTTAACACAGTGCTTACCACCATGGGGGATCTCTGCACCACCCCATGTGTGGGGCCCTCCCGGGTAGAATCCAATCATAAATCAGTCTTGTTCGAAGTAATGATTGTACCTGAATCACTCTCAGGAGAAAAAAGGTTAAAACATTTCTCCAAAGCAAACTATAGCCTACTGAGTGATTGCATCAGTAGTTTCAGACCTCCTGCCAACACTGACAGCAATGACCCCTATACTGAGGTGTACACAAATATCCTGTATAAACAGCTATATAAATGCATAGACTCAGCCATACAGGAAAGGATGAAATCAAGATCCTTCCGAAACAAGTAAGCCACTCTGGTGAACTTCCAGCATAAATATGTTATACAATAAGAGAAAGAAACTGCTGTTAAAAAACAAGACGGAATTGGTCCCAGGAAAGGAAGAACTCCCAGCAAAGCGTAAACAAGCAGATTAAACATCTTGTAAAGTCCTCAAAAGCTAATTACAGAACTAAGCATTCCTAGCTAAGGTAAATCACAAAGTTCTTTAGCTACATCCAAAATCTAAGGGGGAAGGCCCAGCTTTGTGCCGAATTAGCTGTGGACAGTATCACTTTTACTGAACCCGAGGACATCATCAACCTGCTAGTGGACAGGTTTGGTGAAAAAAATCACCCCCCATCCCCAACATTCATACCCCGTAACATATCAGTCATCAGTCCTCTGCCTAGTAACTCAAGAGAGCAGGACATAGCTGCACTCTCCAAGGCCAAAATCACAGCCTCTATGTGAATGGACAACATCCCAGGCTGCCTATTAAATGGTCTAAAACAGGAGTTAGTGGAACCTCTGAGCATGCTCTTCGATCTCAGTCTAAGCACTGGCATTATCCCAGCTGAGTGGAAAACAGCAACAGTAATCCCTTGCACAAAGGGGGTCCCCTCAACCGACCCTGGGAACTACAGACTCATAAGCTTAATCAGCCTTATCTGCAAGGTTATGGAGAGAATCATCATGGATCTTATCAGCAAGGATATAGGTGATCTTCAAACTCTTGACCCGACCCAGTTTGCCTTCATTAAGGGCAGATCTTGCCTGCTTAACCTGGTGGACATCTTCAAGAATGTCACCAATGCCCTGGATGAAGGCAAAACAGTTCACATTATCTTGACCTAGCCAAGGCCTTTGACACAATCCCTCACTCAGGCATCATTGAGAAACTTACCCAGCTGGGGATTAACCTTTAGATCAGTAGATGGGTTACCAACTGGCTCACAAACAGACCACATACAGTCAAAAATGGGGATGCCAACTCTACTAGCAGACCTTTTTCCAGTGGTATTCCACAAGGATCTTGCTAGACCCCCTACTGTTTGGTATCTATTTTTCAGAAGTTCAGGTGAAAAAAGATGGCCTATGGCTTACTAAAGTTGCTGATGACTGCAAACTGGGTGCAATCATTGAATCCCCCAAAGATGTCAACATACTACAAAATGGGTTTACACAGACAAATGATTGGTGTCAAAGCCATGGATTTAAACTAAATACCAAAAATGCATTATCATCCCTTTCAGTAAAGGAGAAACTCCTGCTAATTGCAACATTAATAATATACCCCTAAGTTCAAAACCAGTGGTGAGAGATTTTGGAATGCAAGATGATAGCAGCCTTAATTTTGATCATCAGGTGTCCACATTTGTAAGGAAGGCCTTCTATGTTACACACCTCATAAGCAAGGGTATAGCATCCAAAGCTAATTAGGTTATAAGTCCCCTGTACTTGGCTCTCATCAGAGCAATAATAGAGTACAATGCTCCCTTTTGAATGTACCTCATCAGACTTTTGCAGCAAATGGAGAGATCTCAGAGGTTTCTCACCAAGAAAATTCAGGGCCTACAACACAAGACATACATGGACAGACTGAAGGCTCTATCACTTTACTTAGTATTGTATAGACTGCTTAGAGGCGACTTGTGCCTGGCCTACAGAGCAGTCTCAGGCCCTGCCTTGATGAAGCTGCTACATGTCTGCAAATTCAATGGGTCAAGATTCACTCACTCTGGGATCTTAACCTAGCCTGCAATATTAACAGGACATGTAGGTCTCCCAGAGGTTGCCACGCCTCTGGAACAAACTCCCAATTCATGTAAAACAGAGCTCCTCAATGGCCCTATTTAAGTGTAACCTGGACAATTGGATGGGAAACCATAAATTTACACTGGGGTTTCACCTATGTTCCTGTTAGACAGGGGGAGTCAATGCTGATCTTGGAGTCGCTCACAAACATAGACTATATATCTTGGTCCATAAGGGAACAATGGTATAACATGGTTAGGCTTGTAGAGGCCTTAGGGCCAATAGCCTAGCAACCTCTTATGATCCTATGATCATATGATCCTGAGGAATGCCGTTGAGTTCTCAGAAATAATCAACCTTGTTTCCTCCTTTGTGGTAGAGACAGTTGTCTGATTAGTCAGGGTTGATGTGCTGAGGAGCAATGTCAAAGGGCTCATCAAGAGAGACAGCAGAGACATCCAGGTCCATTCGGATGACAGAAGTATCAACTTTGGTTCTCTTAATCTTCTTTTTTGTCTAATGTGAAAAGTCTGAGTGGCAAGTATTAGATTACATCTTAACATGTAGAAACTCCTTTAGCCTCTGATTTTCCAGATAAAGTTTACAGAAGACAAAATACTCCTAAGAGCCTTATGAAGAAAGGACTGAGAAACAGTACAAATTCAACATTCATGATCAATTTATAGGCAAAATAAACATTTTGTATGGTTGTCCCTGAAAGGTATTTACCTCCCACAGTCACATTTTCCTTTCTTGGTTGACATGAAAATAGATTACATTTAGTCAAAAATTAAAAAAAAAGAAGATTCTCCACTGTGGATATTTATCTGCCCTAGACATATGGAACTAGCAAGGATCGTGCATCTGACAGACTGAAAGAGAAATGCAGATTAAGCGTTCAGGCTAGGAGCAAAAAAGTTTCGAGGTATTTCTTGCCCATACATCTCTTATGTAGTGTAAAGCTTTGGCATACTTTTGTCGTACTTCTGATGTGATACACATGAGGAAGATGTCTAGACTTTGGTATCCTGGCCAGATGTACCACTATTCCTGGTGTGATATTCCATTTCTTAGCTCATAGGTTCATATGTAGGTACTAGGCTATCGGCCCTAGGGCCTATACAAGCCTAGCCAAAAAGGTACCCTGGCTTTCGCCACCCAAGAAATTTATTTTCCTGTACCCCTGTTGAGCAGAGCCACAGAGGTGAGCCCAGGGTGAATTTCCTATTTCCCATCCAATCATCAAGATTTTTCTTGAAGAGTGCTAATGAGGAGCTTTGTTTGATATAGATAGGTAGTTTGTTCCAGAGTATGGGAAGTCTCTGGGACAGGAATCTATCCCTCCAGCATGTTCAGTTTATTGTGGTGACAAGGTTTAGGTCCCTAGAGCATGTAGCCCAGAGGGACTGGGATTTCTTTAAGTGGAGTATGTCCAAGAGCTCTGGGTTTGACATAGCTTTGCATGTTAGGCAGAGATCGCCTCTGAGTAGGCAATATGCGACGGAGTAAAGCTGGAGTTTTTTGAGACGGTCTGCATAGGGCATCTGTTTGAGGCCAGTAATCCTCTTTGTGAGGTATTTCTGTAGCCTTTCCAGTTGTTGTAGATGTCTTGTGAGGTACATACTAAAAGGGGCACTGTATTCTATAATGTGTCTAATGAGTGACGAGTAGAGGGGAACAATGACCACTTTTTTCCTGGATGAGAAAACTTTTGTGATGAGGTGTGCCATGTAGAAGGATTTCCTGACTACTGTGGCGATGTGATTATTAAAGGAGAGACTACTGTCCATCTGTGTCCCAAAGTCTCTTATCACACTTTCGGTGTTAAGTAGGCTACCACCTATGTGGCAGCTCATGGGTACCGAGTTTTTACCAAAGGGGATGACAATACACTTTTTGGCATTGAGTTTGAGGCCATGGCTTTGACACCAGGCATCTGTCTCAGTGAGGCCCCTTTGTAGGATGTCCACATCATTAGGAGTTTAAATTATGGCTCCTAGTTTGCAGTCATCTGCGAACTTCATTAGCCAAAGACCTTCTGTACTTCAGAAAAGTAGATACCAAACAGGAGAGGACCCAGGACTGAACCCTGTAGTACTCCACTTGTCACTGGTCTGAAGTCGGATTTGGAGTCTGCTACTTTCACAGTGTGGGTTCTGTCCATGAGCCAGTTGGCAACCCATCTTGTGACATAGGGATTTATACCTAGTTTAGTGAGTTTATCTATAATTCCAGAGTGGGGGATGGTGTCAAAAGCCTTGGCGAGATCTAGGTAGGCTTTGTGAACCACCTTACCCTCATCTACGGCTTTGGTGACTGCTTCAAAGAAGTCTATCAGGTTTAGGAGACATGATCTGACTTTTACAAACCCGAACTGGGTGGGGTCCAGAGTTTGGAGATTACCAGTGTCTTTGTTTATAAGTTCCATGATGATACATTCCATGGCCTTGCAGATCAGGTTTGTTAGGCTAATGGGGCGGGGTCCGTGGTGACTTCCCATTTGTGGAGTAGGATAACAGTCGATGTGCGCCATTCAGTGGGCACAAAGCCTGAGGTGAGGCTATGATTAAACATGGTGCTTAGGTGGGGTGCCACTTCATTCTGTAGTTCATGTAGAACGCAGCCTGGGATGTTGTCTGGTCCCATGGATGCTGTGTTCTTGGCTTTGGAGAGTGTGGTTTTTACCTGTCCAGCCGTGATTACAGAAACATTGCATTCTTCCGGTATAGTGATGGGCCCTTTAGGGGGTGAGAGGGGGGTAAAGTTAGCACTGAACCTATCTGCCAGGATGTTGGCAATGTCAGTTGGTTCTGTATATTTAGTGCCATTGTGCTGTAACTCAGAGCAGATCTGAGTGTTGCCATCGAGATTCTTGACATAGCTATAGAATGCTTTGTGGCTGTCTTTAGAATCAGTGTCGATTTTGTTTTTGTAACTAGCTTTGTTGGATTTTATGAGGGATCTCAGCTTTTTACTGAGGCTGACCAGGGAGTTCTTCCAATCATGGGATTTTACTCTTTTTTGCAACAGTTTCTTTCTTCTGTTGTAGAGTTTGCTTATGGCAGGGGACCACCAGATTGGCTTCCCTTTTTTGGAGGATATCATCTTGGTTCTGTTAGGGATAGCACAATCCATGGACTCGTGTAAGTGCTTATAAAATGCATTTGTGTAGGATTCAGCAGTTGTACCTCTATTGTCCATCTGTATGGGTGTCATGAAATTTGCCACTTCTGTCTTAAGAAGCGTGAAGTTGGCTGTGGAGAAATATTTTTATGGTGGTTTCCCTAATGGGGGGGGGGGTGGGATGTTGATGTCTAGGCTGATTAGCTTCTGGTTGATCTGACCAATGAGGAATTGACCTCTGGTGTGGAACACGAGTTGCCCATGTTGGTAATGACAAGGTCTAGGATATTGCTGCCCCTGGTGGGGGTGTGGATAAGTTGATCCAAGGCATTGGACTTTATGAATTCCAGAAAACGTTGAGCAAAAGAGTTGGTACATGAGTAGTTTTCCCAGTTAATGGTGGGGTAGTTGAAATTGCCTATTATTATGGTGTTGGGTTGTACCATAATATTTTCCAGTGTATCAAGAAATGAGGAGTGGGAATCATGGGGCATGGCGGGGGATCTGTAGCAAGTTACAGTTTGGATTGCGGTCTTTCCCAGAGTTAGTTGCACTTGGATATTCTCGGATGCATTATGCTGAGCAACTAACCTGGAGGTGTGGATATCCTTAATGAATGTGGACATACATCCACCTTTAGTGTTTAGGTCCAGGTTAGGTGGCCGAAAGTTGTTGTATGAATTATAGCCTGGTAATGCAGGGGTGCTTTCTGGAGCCTTGAACCAGGTCTCTGTCACTGCACAGATGTCGATGTTCTCCATTTTAAGAAGTGCTTCAAGTGAATGCATTTTGAGGTTTAGACTTCTAGCATTGAGTAGCATTACCCTCAGATTTTGCTTGCTTGTACCTGTTACGGTGGTGAATTTGTCATTTGAACCTTGTTTAAAAAAGGCACTATAGGGGTGGCAAGAGCCTTAGCCAGTATCCAGGTGTAGGCCATCTCTGGCAAAGCATCATGATCTGTTGATCATGTCATCTCAGGCAGACAGATACTGGATCCCCTTAGAATGACACCAGAAGCTTAGCCAATTGTTGAAGTCAATCATTTTATCCTTGTACTGTGGTATATTTCTGGGTGATGGCAGGATGCTACTCAGGGCTAGGGTCATACCTGCGTGGGCTACAAGATTGGAGAGCTCCTCCATGTCTCTTTTCATGTAGTCCAGGGAGGTACATCTCAGGTCATTCACACCAACATGGACAATGACAGAGTCATATTTGTACTTGTTGTGGAGTGACCTGATTGCGTGCATTATGTGGCGTAACCTTGCACCCGACAGGCAGCTGACAGTGACTTTCTCCTTATTGCAGCAGTGATCATAGGAAGGACATGTACTGATACAATGAAAAAATGCATTTCATTCAAACATTTTATCTGTTAATGTTACAGATATTAATCCTAAAGGGACAGCAAACACTCATGCCAAATATCCATTAACAGCACTATATGCAACCAAGGGGAAATCAGACCCACAGACATCAGCACAAACAACCTGAAATGCAGTGCCTTAACACAGAATTGTAGCTAGGGTAGGGTGAAAAATTTAAGTGTGTGTGGTCATGAGATGGTCGACTGGAAGGTAGTGCACTATGACGGGTGCCAGAATGGGGATAGGGTGCTATATGAGCCAAGAATGACTCTGCTAATTGTGCAACCCCAATGAAACTTGCAGACAAACACACAGGTGATAGTATCACAGTCATACTGCTGCTGCTGCTCAACTATGGAATTTAGCATAAACCTGGGACTACAGGATAAAATTTACTGAAGCAGACTTCTACCACTGTTAGCTATGAATGTATGTAATGCAAATGATACTGAGAAACAGGGAAGGGCAGACAAATGTGCAGATATGCAGAGAAAATGAAGCTCATACATAGATTTCCCTTATAACTTTGTGGGTACTTTATTTGAAACTGCTATAAACACACACCTCAAATTACCACTAATGTTATAATACACAGTATGGGGAATATATATCACACCCACAGACATCAACATGAGCATTTGAACTGCAGTTCCTTAATGTGTTGAGATACATCTACAGTTCCATCAAAGCCTTCATGCACACACAAAGGTATAGTATAATACAGTCAGATTGTTATTGTTGAACTATGGAACTTAGTAGAACTTTAGCAGTATTGAACAGAACAGACACTGTGGCAAACTACACCTATAGTAGGTCAACAGATTATTAATTGTTACTGCAACCGGGTTGCCTGTTTGTCATAATGCAACAGGGCTGGCTGCTCACAGCAGCTGTAACACATAAACCTGTACTGTATGACACAGGTATACTCACCCCAGCACTCTCTATGGTGCTCTACCTTCCTCCCATGCAGCTGCACATTATCTGTTATAACTTCTGGGGCTATGGAAGGACAAATAGGAGTGTGTTAGTTATGTGGGTAACACACACTGGTGGCTTATATGTGCAGGTAAGAGAAAGGTTACTTACAGTACATTGGTAATGCTTCACCTCTAACCATGGCTTCTCACTGGCCAGGGAGGTATGTAGCGATAATGGTGGCACATTGCTTACCTGTGTGCAGGATGCCCATTGCACATGAGACGGGCTGTATCAAAGAATTGAAGGACTGGGTCTTATATGGAGGGTCTTCATACCCTTCCTCCAGTAGCCATCGGCTGTAGTCATGACAGAGAAGGCAATGATTACCTTAGACTCCTCTACACACAACCTCTGTGCCCTGAAAGGTGCACTCCCTTCTTCCTCAGAAGACATATCTACTTTCTGAGACATTACAGAGAAAAATGGCAGATGCCCCATAACTACACCTATACTCTGGTGTGCCAATTGACACACAATGTGGCACCTCATTTGTATGATCCTCGGTGATATTGGCCAATATATGTACTGTATTATAATGTCTGAACATTACACCATAAGATGTGAAACATAGCAGCCCTGCCTCAGATTATTATCCAGGAATGCTGTAAGTAGTACAGTAATTCCATTTTCATTTGGTTACATGTGGAATTACATATAGCTCTTCACAGATCCATAAGGTGAACCGTACATGTGCAGTACTGACCACAGGTGCCCAGGCATGCATGATGCTGTATAGAATTTATTGTGAAGTTTGGCCAATCAGCTCAATGAAGAAATTGTGCGACTCAGAAAGAGTAAGGAGTTGAGACCTCATCTGCATAATTGCATGCCCAGTCACCTGAATCTGTGTGATATAGTCCCAAGGGAAGACACTGAGCCTCAATGCACTACAGAAGAAGTCACAAAGTTGCTATGAGTGAACCTGCAATAGGTAAATCATCTATCAATTATTTATAGGTGCTGTATCCTGAATTCCATCAGGTAAATGCTACTTTTAGCCACTGTGCGACTTAACTACATCATATAACAGTTTTGACATTACTTTTAAGACTTATTGAATGGACAAAGGGTGTGTCAGTACACATCTAAGGTAATGGTTTTTCTGAAGTACTGTTAAGCCTAATGGGAAATACACCCGGCAGAAAGTACTCAGCGTACATATGCAAACATTTGGTGAAGTCCTGAATTAGCATTTCAAGCTACACCATCTGCTTATTGCATAGATTCATAGTGCATGAAGTGCAAAATTCTGTGTAACAGTGACAGTCATGTCACCATCTTGATAGGAATGTAGAATCTGTGGGAGTGTGTGTGACTTTTTTTAGTAACGTTCTGGGCCTGACATTAGGTAAACAGTCTGCACAGACAAATAATGACTGTCAGATATGGCACCAGCATTATATAATGTAAATGGTTAAAAGAGTGTGGTACGTAGTTGCCTGTAGCAGTCAGAACCACCTTACTAATATCAGGTTTTTCCATGCCTACTGAGCAATATTGAAAAAGGACAGCAAGAAAAAAAACACTGTTGACTATCCTGAATTGGTAGTTGAAAGTCAAAATTCTTAGAGGCACAAAATGAATTTCTACTTCAGGCCTTTCATATCCATGGTCAACATGTCATTGGGCAGGATTCTGATGACCTGGACTACTGAGATGTGCCAGGAAAGATCTTGCGGTGGGCATTGATGTCATCAGTGGCCAAGACTATATGCATGAAAAGGTCCCCTGCAGGGCCACTGACATTAGAAGTGCATTGGAAAAAAACTTGCATGGCAAAGTAGGTCAGCAGGAAGTGGTCCATCAATTGAACTATCTCTGACAGAGATAGAGGAGTTTCTGGTCTCTGTCAGAGGCAGTGACACCTCCACAAGGTCCCGCAATGTGGTTCTGGACATTGGTGCAGGGATTCATCATGCTCCATGCATATCCAGTGAAGATGTCCCAGGTACTTAGCAACCTTCTTACGTAACATTACACTTACTTTCCCCTTGCCTCTTGAATCACTGAACAACTTAGTAAAACTGTACTTTGCGTTATAAAGAAACATTGCAGATTCAACCTACAAGGCCATCTGCACAATGTCTGGAACTAAAATGATAGGTTTCAAAAGTTTAGTATTACTACATCTGGTTTTATTGTATGTTTCTTCTGCTGGGTTACACTTATGCAGGGTATTATGCGTTGTTGTGCTGTGTTGTGTTATTTGTCTGTCCTGCACCACCACTGTAGAATTGCCAGCAGCTGAAGTTGGGGTCTTTGCAACCTCTGATGATGATGGCAGTGAACACCTAGCATGGTTAGGGAGTAGAGTGTATCTTTTGGACATAACAAACATGAGCACTGGATCCCCTATACAGACCACAGACACACAAATGATGCCTGCTGACATCCAGGGGACATGCACACCAAACAGGGAGGACAGATTCCTGAGGACACTCACAGTTAGGGCAGTGTGGTACTCCCTACAGGGCATTTGTCATAATCTGCAAGTAGCCCCATTGGGTGGGAAGGTACACACAGAGAGATTGGTGTTGCTGCTCTTTGGAGACATAGTTACTGATCTCCATCCTGAATTTGCTGTGTAAATGGCTGTGACCAAACAGATGTATAGAGCTACCATGAAGCAACACAGATATTTCAGAGTTAGTAAGGCTTATGTGGAGTGTGTGAGATGACCACTGGGATAGCATGTCCCATATGTGTGATAGTTTTGGCAAAAAACATCAAATACTTCAACATGCTATGTTCTCTAATGCTGACTTGCCATATGTCAAGTATCATCCACAAAGCTGTTCCACAGCTACCTCCATGAGGGGTGGCATTAGTGGCCATGGATGGCCCAGATCCTGGTCATGGAGTGCTAGTACTTCCATGGCTACATGTGTTGTGGAGGTGTCTATGATTAGGAGACAACATCACCAGAGTCATGGCAATCTTTGCAGTGACATGTTTGGTAATGGACTTCATTCACTGTCGCTCAGCATGTTGATATGTAGCCAGGGTCATGGTAAGACCAGTGCAATTGCTGGTAAAGGCATATTTTGTGTATGGGTACATGCACAGGGTTAGCAATCCTCTACAGTGCATGCCCTGAAACTGTCCAGTACGTTGAGCAACAGTGCTGCAACTACTACTCATCGGTGTCTCAGTACACATACACTCACACCATCACAGCCCCCAATAAATCACTAATATAGAGATGCAGTAACTCTGGTCCTTCACAAAGCCTTTCTACACAATGGCAGTCCAACACAAACACATTCAAAACCCCTAGATATAAGTGCAGTCTTCCTTTTAACTGCCCTCAGCACTCACACATTTCCTTGTGAAAGACATCTACACATGCTCTCTCTCCACTTGTGCAAATGATGATAACTCTGCTCTGCCCTTTGTTTTATTGTTATTTTAACTGTCTATGTCTGATACATAGTATGGCCAGCCTATGCATGGGTAAGCAAAGCCTGGTGTTAGGTATGCATGCATCACTTTTACTATAGTGCATCTGCTTTATTATGAGCTGAAGCTATGTGTAAGCTTCTTTGCTAGTGCCATGGCATAATGCATCCACCACCATCTTGAAAGTTTATCCCCTGCTGCTGACTGCTCTGCCAATTCCTCACCTGAGTCTGCCTCCACTGCCTGGTGAGGTGGGGTCTGCACCTTCTACAACTGTCCTCCATGCTATAATTGCCTTCTAAGGATGATACTGCGTAACACTGTATTAACTGAAAACAGTTTTGCACACATACCAGGATCATGCTGTAGGTACTACCGCATGAACATCAGTGAGGGTGTGTGTAAAGCAGCTGAAACACACACTATAGGATGGCCCTTGTTTTGATAAGGTGCAGATGTACTCTTGCTCTTCCCCATTCTAGGGGTTTCTGATAGGTGTCATCAGTCAGGGTTCCAGACATATCCAGCATTGGCAATGACATGCCCTGGGGTAAGTCACCACTCACATCATGTTGGTGCAGGGCACTGGTGTGCCATATGTAGAAGTCATGACAACTGCATGGTGACCTGCACACATGCATTGTAGATGATACTCTGTGCATTACAGACTACCTAGCAGTTGATGGAGTGATACCCTCTGGACCCAATATCTCCTCCCCAGTTCCCTGGGTGGGGACCTTATTTTAATGTGGGTGCAGTCCATGTCTCCCAGTATCTTTGGAAAATGGGCTATGTCATATAAAATTGTGCATGATATTGCCCCTCTTCTGTTTGGGGCATTGGAACCACATATGCTCCTCCACATACTGTAACACTGTCTCCTTAGTCACTCACTGAAAGGTTCCTATACCTAGTATACATATAGCTACACATACCTTGGCATCCACTGGGATAGGTACTCCACAACTGCCATGTGCCTGCAAATGAGACCAGCACACTCCACTATGTTGTGCATGGTGCCCCTATACACAAAGTAGAAGTCCACAGTGTTGGTGCCATGGAATGTTAAGCATGGTCAGATGAAACAGCACCTTCTAGGGCAATGCCATTCACCACTTTGACTCAGAGTGGCAATAAGAGCTTCTTACAAATACACATTAAGTAATGCCATGGCAACCCCTAATATGTTTACAAGCTTCACAGTGATAAACATGGAGATTTAAACGCTTTGTTAATCACTCTGCCATCTTGATTTGCCTCATTTGCATACATGACACCACTCATTTTAATAATGTTGCTCATTAACATATGACTATCCAGCCATTACCATATACCATAGCTATCTCTGCTCTTTGGCATACAATACTGGTGCTATGTGTGTCTCTCAAATCACATCTACTTTGCACATGGGCACTTGTCAAGCAAAATTGCTTACCTCAATGAGGCTATGTTTTATGAATCCCAGGGAATGCAAGTTTGTTATTATTTTTTACCAGTAAGCAGTGTTTGTGCTTTTTATTTTCACTTTCATGAACAGGGTCTTCCTTTCATCCTCAATTTCAGCCATCAGCATGGCAGTTTTGATTCCAACATCTGCCTCATCTACATCTGCATGATGTATTCAGCATATAAATTAAATAGGTGTTGTGACAATATACAGCCTTGTAACAATCCAGTCTGACTCCTGAACCTGTCAGTTATTTTACACTCACTTCTAACTGTTGCTTTTTGTTCTGTATACAGATTCCACAGGTGACACATGAGATTACCCAGGATCCCTATTTTTCTAAGAAGTTGACATAGTTTGTTATGGACCACAGAGTCAACAACTTTAAATTAGTCAATAAAAAATAGTAAATAAGTTGTAAACCTCCCGTGTTTTTTTTATTGTCCAGCAAACTTCCCAATTTGATCTTGATTTCTCATTGTAAGAGTGTCTGTAACCATTATTTTTGTCTGCATTATTATTTATTTATTTGCATTTGGTTTACCAGGATGGTCCATTGGGATAAGATAGTCCATTTTCAATGGAGTCAATGGGAGAAAACTCTAAAACATACACATATACAAACATTTTTGATAATAAACATGCAGCAGAATACACAGGATGTAATAACACTTTTGTTCAGTATTACAGATACAAATACAAACATGATTTTAGATACAATTTAAAGGAAGAACAAGCAGAATAAGTATTATTTGTGAAAGTAGGTTCTTACAGTGATAAGAGAAAAGAAAGTGTTACTTTAGAAATAAGTGAACTGGTACTGCAAGAGCGGCTGGGTGGTTCATTATTTGTATACTTTCTACATATTGTAGGGTTTCGAACAAATTTTTCTAACTGTGCTAAGCTATATAGTCTTTATTGCCAATTTCCATTTTTTAATTTCTTTTTTTAAATGTACAATTCCAATTTGTTCATGTTTTGGAAGAATATAGCCAGTCTACCAAGTTTTTCGTCTGAGTAATCCAGTTTCTGTTGTGTGTTATTTACCTTTTTTTAGCTTGTCTTAGAATCTTCTGTTGTACATGAAAATAATGCATCCTTGCCCAGTCTGGTCTGCTCTATTACCCCATCCCATCTATTCAGTAAATCCTTGTCTACATTGTTCCATATGGGTGTTTCATAAATCTCTGTTGTTATAACTGTTTAAAATAGTTTTTGCAAATGAGCTGAAGAAGCTTTGGTTATAGAGGTGAAGGAACTTATCTCTACAGCAAGGACTTTATACTTTAGAATTTTATGGCTTGTATTCTATACACCTTAAATAGTATTTGGGGTTCTGTATAATAAAACTAATTCACAGTTCAAAAATGTACATATTCTTCAAATTTTTCTCCCCATAGTGTTATGAGTTGGTAGCATATTTTTAGCTTAAGGAGAGGACTTGCGAGTACCAGAGTTTCATTTTCATTTCTATGTATTTGCCACAAGTAAATAGTTCATGCTATACTTGTTCTGGCCCAGGAAACCCATGTGGGGTTGGATAGCCAGCTTTGTCATTTGTTTTCAGCAATATTTTTAATAGCAATAGAAATCTAATTGCACTCTATATGTTTGTTTTATATGCTTACTAGTAGGATGCATTACTATATCTACTTAAGATGGGTTTATACTTAGTGGCCTGCTGAGAATTACCTTGGCTAGAATCTCATCTTTTTTTTTTTCATACTGCATACTGAAAATGGATATGTATCCAATCGGACTTTCCCGGTTAACAAATGTAAAATAAATAAAATAAAATAGTACCTTTCCATAGAGAATTGTTTCAACTGTACCAATTTGTTCAGAAAATCATTTTCATTTGAGGTTATACTTTGACCTCTTGTTCCTGATGACATTGTTCTTCTGGATCCTGGGGTGATGACTAATAACATGCAAATAAGTATTTTTAAAAATGGATTTCCTGTATACTCCAGGGCATCGACTTTCAGAATTACAAAGTACACTTCAGTGTCCTTCATTTGTATTTTGTCTAATGAAGCAGTAGTTGTAAACACAGTAGATCCATAGTATGGTTTATATACTGTACAAAATGATTAAATTCTTCTTCTGCACATGTCTAAATTATACCAGCATAATTTCTAAAGCAATAATTATATTTAACTTTCATGAAATACTAACTGCCAAACACAAATTGGTGTTTCTGTTGACTAATGACAATATTTGCATAACTGAGGGCTACAACAGCCCCCATAACCACATCTCTAACTTGATGAATCTAACTGTAGTGCATGGAGTGCACTGATTATGCTCCGATATTCAGGAAAAGACAAATCAGTTAAGTGCTAGAGTGGCTAGAGATCTGAACTTAACAAATGTTAAGCACCCCCCCTGCTGAAGTTGTTAAGGTCAGATCCAGAGCCAGATCATGGTCAAATGGGGCCCCAGGCAGAGTAATGGATCAGCCCCCCACGGTAGCTCCACCCCTGCAGCACCCTGCAATAACAGTCCCCCCATCCATTCCAGTGTCACATTACTTGGCTGTTTCTCCCAATTACCATAAATACTGCTCAAATCTATCAGTATGCATGCTATTTTCTTCTTTAATTCTACAATGACTAGAGATATTTAAAACTTATTTCAAATTTTATAGTACAAACACTGATAGCCATTTGCTAAACAAAACAATACAGTTTCACAATGAAAACTGACTCAGCATGAACAGTAAACGTCTCTTCCCTTGAAACTCAAATTCCTTGAAATGGCATTGAAACCTAGATTCAAAGAAAATGCATTTGGCCAGTGGCAGATTAAGTGTACATCTGTGCTGTTTTCAAATCATTGCCCACTTTCACATGTTTTTAGGGCCATGTGTGCATGTGTTCTTTGATGCTCTTTTCTGACTGTATTAAATTATTTTCCCTGTATAATACAGCACCATTTGTTAGAGTGTGGTTTAAATTTGTAGTTTTGAACATTTTTTTTCCAGTAAGTAATGAAGCAAAATGTATGAAGCAATAATGACAAAACTACCCATTTCAGAACATTTCAACCACAAAACGTCACTCAAACTTCTGTCATTACAGTCCACCAATAACAGTGAATATACACAATCTCTGCAGAAGTAAAATTTATCTGAATAATTTCACATTAAAGAGATCTATAATTAATGAAGAGGTTGCTGCTGGCAAAAAAAACCTTTATATTTCAGTGTTTCATCTACAAATCAATTGTCTGCTGCCCTTGAAGAATTAATCGCCCATGTTACATTAAAAAAATTGGTAAGCTGGTAATAACGCAATAGGGAATGGCTGTCAAACTGACAACAGGTTCATAGGTCTCAACCTCTTAAGAGGCCAATGTAGAATACAGACCTCAACAATGTGTGACAAATGGTCAAAATGTGGAACACGCTATTTTCACACTGCGCGCAACATGCCATTGCATGGAGCATGGTAGAACATCTGTAAAATTCAATAAGACATACTTCTTAGATCCAAAACCTTTATTTTATAATCTGCAATACTGTAACCACACCATAAATAAATGAAGCAGCACTTTACAAAAATAGAAATCATATTTATGTCACACAAATGATTTTAGTTAGACCAATAACATTTCAAAGCATTATCAGATCTTCTTGTAATGCAGGGAGCATTATTCCTTTGAAAGCAGCTTTTAAAAAGTCTTTATTGCCACAATAATTTTACCAGAAACAAAGTAAGTTTTGATTTGTGAGATATGATAATGTGCCTGTGCTTAAATGTTACTGCTATTGTAACTACTTCATACAAGTCATTTAGATATTTCTGGTATGCTTCATTACTGGAAATACACTTAATACCTAAGCATATGCATTAATTTTCTAATACCCACTTTAGTCTCTCCAGAGTCATATCCATCCACAACCTTACCCAGTATTCAAACGGTATAATGCCAAGCACCAGTCCTGGATGGGATGTAATCTATCCATCCATCCCAAGATGTCTGAGGGAGTCACAGAAAGACCGATACACATACACACACACAAACACACACACACACACACACACACACACACACACACACACACACACACACACACACACACACACACACACACACACACACACACAAACCTACATATAACTTGAAGACACTCCTAGTATGTATTTGAGATGGGAGGAGGCAGAGAACCCAATGAAAACTCATGGGGTTCTGGGGAAGGTGTTCAGACTATACTCTTGAGGCACCCCAGGCAACAACAGAACCAGACAACCAAGCACTGTGAACCAGCAATGCTAACCACTGCACCGCTGTAAGTTAATTCAATAAATATAAAACAAATTAGAATAAACAGAGAACATAAAATAAAAATCAGTGTTAAGCTTACTTGTCAGCCTCTCAGCACAAGAATCAAGGACAAAACCCAAAACTAATGGAAGACAAAAGCCCAAAATCAGGAACAGATTTGAAAAAATGGCAATATGTACTTAGAAAGTTGCTAGAATAACAGGTTTGACATTGGTGCCCATTTTTGACGCATATATAGTATATGTCTGACATCCGCGGTGGTGGTGCTGCGGTAGCATTGTCGCCTCACAGTAAGACGCTGTCTGGTTCAATTCTCAGCAAGATCGTCTTTGGCATGGAGACATGTGCGAATGTGCGTACCTTGGTTGAAGGGCTGGTAACTCAGCACATAAAAATCAACTACCAATCATTAGCGGACTGGAGTTCCGCTGTGGCGACCCCTAACCAGGGAAAGCCGAAAGACACAAACATATAGTATATGTCTGACATTATTTCATTGACTGCAATCAGTGGTTTGCCAGAAGAAAACCACTACTTTTATGAGGAACAGACCAACAGTGTTAGGCAAAATCAAGAAATTCTGCAAAATCAGGGAGAGCTGAGAACTATGATATTCACACAACTCTTGTAAACCATAACAAACCCAGTCCCTATAACACAAGCACGGTGGTAGGATTGTCTTGAAGAAATACACACTATGATGATGATAATAATAATAATAATAATAATAATAATGATAATAAATCATTAATCCTCTATAGCTACATTTTAACTGACATGATAAACTACCTCTGTTCTAGCTATCATGCATAGCAATGGTGTAGTTTCACACATAAGGAATAACCAAAACCATCCAAAGGGAAGAAGAAATTACAGAACCAAAATACGGAAGTTGTGGTTACCATGGTTACAGAACATGTAACACTCCATAGATTTTAAAATCTGTAGAAATAAAATGTCACACCACCTTTTTGGGGAGAAGCAGAGACTGGTATATTCATTCAACCTAGTGTTATCATTCTGCCTACTACTCCGGTAGATTCTGATCTGCTACTGCTTGTCTTCATATATAAGAGCTCTTATATCATGACACTGGCGCCTAGCTAATGCTGCACTATGCTTGAGGGAACAGAGGATGTCAGGTTGTGAAATATGGAGCTACAGCAGCTGTGTGAGAAGGAGTGATGCATCAGGCACGACCAAGGCACACCCTTGGAATACTACTCTGTACTTGCCTCCTCAAGAAAAGGCTAAATCGGGACACGAAGCTACACCCCTCACCCACTTCTTGCCCTACCCTTTTTAGTTACTAGAGTGTTATTTAGGCTGGTAAACAGTAAGACACACTACACAGATTTAAAAGATACTGCTAAACATACCACTCCTGTTAATGTTTTTTTTCTTTGCTATTAGGCGACACACTTCTTGAAACCAATGCAATAAATGAGTACATGCAGGAGTGAAGGAAAATACAACTGCGTGACTAAGGCAGGCTAAGTAATATTAATACATATGGTTTCTGCAAATGATTTCCACATATTTTCCCAATTTCACTTCTAAATCCTAGATAGAGTGCTGATCAGGAGTAATGCAAGTAAGCGTGCATTCCTAAAAGAAACAGTAAGTCAATTTTCATTTGCTGCTACAAAAAGTAGAGTCAGAATTTCCTCATTTGACTGAGTTTCTTCATTGTCTGGTGACTGCTTCAACAAAAGGAATGCAATGGAAAAATAATCTAACTTATTTGTAGGGTGCGCTCAGATACACACACATACACACACGCGCACACACACTTATTACTTACCCTTTAAGCCACGGCGTCATTTTCCTTGAAAGAAAACAATATAAAAAAGTTAAGCAAGAAGAAATTCCAATGCACTCTAAGCCGACCTCCACAGATTTGCCCCGTCTTCTCCTATATGTGATTGGTAATAATAATAATAAGAGCATTGAACATGGGCTCATCCAATCAAAAACTGCAGAGCACAGCCAATGCTATGTAATGTGGAAGGGCAGCAGAGCTATGCACTGGTTTGTATACCGCAATGCCAATTGGCAGTAATTGTGGTACACAAACCAATCAGAATCCATGTAGCGGAGCCACAGCTGTTCAATGTGGAACAGTGGAACAGTGGCTTTGCTCATCATTAAATGCAGAGCATTCCACATAATTTGGAGCACTTGGATGCTCAGGGTTCATAACTACTAGGCATCTGATTCAAAGAAAGCCACACTCAGGAGTGCAGCACCCCCATCCCCCTTTAAAGAGCACTGCAACATCAGCAGTCCAGCTACATGCCTTCTGAACCAAAGGCAAGCATGTTCCCTGTTGTGCTACTAACTGATTTTAAAGTTTATAGCACAAACACTGATGATGGCCATTTGCTAAACAAAATAGTTAACATTGAAAATAGAGTTAGCATGACCAACAGTAAACTTTTTTTTCCCTTGAAACTCAACATTTCTTGAAAATGCACTGAAACTCAACATTCCTTGAAAATGCACTGAAACTTAGCAGTCCTTGAAAATGCAACCCTGATGACAGTTTGGTAGTTGGTGTAGAGGGTTCAAGCTCTTGTCTCTTGTAAGCAAGGTACAAGGTTTATCCCTAGCTGAGGTATTTGATACACATGCACAATCTTCTCCATGTTTGCATGGTCATCTTACATCTGTCAAAGGAATGGCTTGCCTGGCAGCAGTTCTCCATACTTAAAAACCCCATGTTCAATGCACACACAAAGTTTCAATGTTTAAATGTGCATGTGCTTTTACTATGACGCACGCACACACACACACACACACACACACACACACACACACACACACACACAGATGTTACTAAAGACGCATGTAGAGTGTGTCCTTAAAGAAGCATTTTTTAACTATGTCTGAAATCTTCAGGGGAATACCTAGCTATGCACTGAGCTGGTTGTGGCTGACACCATACATACTCAACTGGAGGAAAAGCCAACCTACTAGCTGACAGATTTAGATCAAACTTCACCCCCTGTCCCCACCTGTCACCCCCCCAGAGTATGCCTGCCACCATTCCTCAGTCTATTATCTCAAGAGAGTAGGTCATCTCTGTACTCTCTAAGGCTGCAAACTTGGCATTAATGGGCCCTGACAACATCCCAGATTGCCTTTGAAATAACTTAAAACATGACCTAGCAGACCCACTTGGATCCCTATTTAATCACAGCCTCCAGACAGGCTATGTTCCAGCAGAATGTAGGACAGCAACAGTCATCCCTCTGCACAAAAGGGAACATCACCAATCCATGGAATTATAGATCCATAAACCTGACTAGTGTCATCTGAAAGGCCATTGAAAGAATCATCATGGACCTTATCTACAAGGACATAGCTCTTCTCCAGACTCTGGATCCAACCCTGTTCGGATTTGTTAAGGGAAGATATTGTCTATTAAATCTGGTTGACTTCTTGGAGAAGGTCACCAAGGCCATGGATGAGGGAAAGACTGTGCATACTGCCTACCTTGACCTGACCAAGGCATTTGACACAATTCCACACTCAGGTATTATAGAGAAACTCTCTCAAATGGGCATAAACCCCTATGTCACCAGGTGGATAGCTAAATGGCTCATCAGCAGGACACATACTGTCAAAGTGGATGAATTCGCCTTTAGGAAGAGGTCAGTCACAAGTGGTGTACCAAAGAATTCTGTGCTAGGGCCTCTCCTGTTCAGAATTTATTTTTCAGAAGTCAAGACAAGTGCAGATGGCCTTTGGCTGACCATGTTCGCAGATGACTGCAAGCTGGGAGCAATCACTGAATCCCTGAACAATACTGATATACTTTAGAAAGGATTAATGCAGACAAATGATTGATGCCTCTCAACTGTCCATATTTTCACAGGATGCCCAGTTTTTTGCCTCACAGTTTTGGTCTATTTCTCATAAAATTGTGGTTTTCTGGAAAATCACTGGCAAATCATTGAGGATTGAAGTCAAAAAAATAATGATGGCCAATTGAGTTTCATATTTCATATTCTTCAGAAAATTCATGTTAATGTAAAATCTGTTATTTTATCAGCTTTCTAAGTTTGTAAAAACAATATATAAAAAGTGTCCCTATTTTTGGCCCTTTGTCCATCCATTATCTGTGGCTTTATCCAGATTTCTTGCTCTAAAAAGTTGAGAGGTACAGTGCCAGAACCATAGATTGAAACTAAATGCAAAAAAAATGCATAAAGATTCTGTCTGAGAAATATCCCAGCTAATTACAGTTAAGACAGCACCTCCCCCTCGAGTAGACCCATTGGCACATGATCTGGGTACTCAGGTTGATAGTAATCTGAACTTTGACCACCATGTGTCCACAGCCATGAGGAAGTCCTTCTATGTGGCACAACTCACAAGCAAGGGCATGGCATCCAGATCAAAGGACGTTATAATTCCATTGTACTCATCCCTCATCAGATCACTAGTTGAGTAAAATGTACCCTTTTGCATAAACCTCACCAAACATCTGTAATGGCTGGAGTGACCCCAGAGGTTTTTCACGAGGAAGACAAAAGGTATAAAAAAAACAAGTCCTATGTAGAATGATTGAAAGCCCTATCACTTTGTTCACCTAGCTATTGAAAACTGGGAAACTTGGGTTAAATATGGCTAGGCCTATAAATGCTCTTGAGCCATTAGCCTAGTAATCTCCTGTGAACCTATGAAGAAGAAATGCAAGTTTTTTTTTTATTTCTTTAAATTAAATGTTGTGGCAGCTCCCCCCACCGCCCCCAACAATGTGTCCCTCAAGCTAGTAGGCCTTAGGCAACTGCTTAGGTTGCAAAGTGCAGGATCTGGCTCTGGTCAGGCCTTGTGGTAGGCAGTATAATCTACCATTACAAGTGGCAGAATGAAAGATTTGTTTCTGCCTGCTGTCCTTTGAATTCTTGTTTTAAACTTAGAAAGTTATTAGAATAACAGGCTGTGTGTTCACCTGATTTTCTGAAGGTTACAAAGACTGAAACCTAAATGTATGCCATTATTAAGTGTCTTCAGTCCTCAGTAATTTGTCCAAAAACCTTTAAAAAGAATACACCCAACATATGAGGCAAAAATCTGGACATTCTGCAATAATCTGGGCAGTTGAGATACATGGAAGGCGAGTATAAACATAAGGGACTATGTTATACTACCTTTCTGAAAGCACTTGTTAAGTGTTTTATGGCTCTGAAAGCCGGTAAAACACTTAGCATTTTTTCTTTTTCATTTTTACTGTAACGTGTAGTAGATGGAGCAGATAAAGCTCCATGTACTACAAAGAATTATGAGAGGTTTGCCAATTGCTGAACTAGTATTATGTGTTCTTGACATGGATGCCAAAGATTCACTTTTCATGATTTGCTCTCAAGGTGAATTATTTGGCAACCTTTTCTCAAACACATAACCCGGTTAGCATTGACAAAACTCTCATAATCTTCTATATTATTGAAAACAAAGAAATTACTTTCCAATATAAATTCCATCAGTATGCTTATATTAACATTTTCATTATATCTTGCTACTGGCTATGCAACAAATAATTGCTTAGCATGTCCAGCCTGACGTTGTGAGGTATCACTTTATAATGATGCTTATGCACATAGTGGTGAACGAAAAGTTGTGTAAAAATCGAATTCACTAAGCTATTTAAAAAGTGCGCTGACTCTCCCAAATAAGAACATGAAGACCTCACTACTATGTCTAAACATTGTTCACATGAAGTGCTAGGAGATCGGTTTTAGAACCCTTGGTTGATATTACACTTCCACAGATGGGTCTGTGCAGGACTAATGAATTTTGGAAATATGAAAAAAAAGAACAATGGGATGATAATTCTCATGTTCAGAGAATTTAGAGACTAATTTCCACCACGTTTTAAAGCTGATCATAAAGCTGGATGTTCCAACATTTGTCTCATTATCTGTAAATAGTATGCAGCAAAAACAAAACAAACCATTTTTTTATTTTGAATAAATCATTCAATTTCTCAACACTTTTACTTTTTCGGTAAAGCTTTATAAGAGTCACTTCCTCCTTTGTTGTTTTCTCTTTCTCAATGGACTGCAGAGAAATGTCCACATTTATTCTGAAAAGGTTAACTTCCCCTCTTAACTAAATCTCTCAAGTCATCTGAAACCAATATTGGTCAAGCAGTGATCTCATTATAAATTAAAATATCATGCATTGCTTTATTAGTCTTTGCCTTGGTCTTTATTAGACTCTCTTTCTTATCCATTATTTTTATCTTGTTGGGTTGAGTTTTGCTAACGTTTCCCTTCTATTCCTCATTGTCAGTGCTTACAGAAAATGATTTGTCATTGTCTTTTAGCCCTCTGTCATCTGAATCTTGTGTTGTTTGTAGTGTAGGTCCTTTGGCTGTGCCAGCTTGCATTTCTTCAGAAATGTTGTTAACTATATGCAATGTTGAATGCATTGCATATTTCAGAATAGATCCAGGCATTACTCCACTCGCCTCCTTATGTAGCACAACTGGGTTAATGTTGTTTCATGTTGGCATCTTACTTCACATTTCTTTACAAAATTCAGAATAATTACGGATTTCAGACAGCCAATCTGTTACTGCATGGTTTGCTATTCCTTCTAAACAGCATACAGATATTTGTTCACTGCTCTGAATTCCATACTGCTCTTGTCCTATTTCACAGGCATAAAAATACCCACCTTATAACTTAATGTTGCTGCTTGTTAAACAACAAACAAACAAACAAAAAAAGCTAAAACTATGATCTAAAGGTGCTAGTCTACATTTCATGACAGGCTGTTATTTGCCTCTTAAAACTGGTCTTCTTTGAAAAATATCAAATGTATTTGACTATGACTGACAAGTAAAAAAGTATACACACACTCAAACAAACGTGAATAAACAACAAAAAAATAATATCTCATTCAGTCTGTCACAGCACGGCAACTTTGATTTTTAAAATCCAAAACTGCCATTGTATAACAGCAGTAACACTCTATTTTTTTCAATAAGCAATAATTTTCAATAATTTTTCCATGTCTACATGAGAAGATGTTTCACTCTAACAAACTTAAACAAGATCAAAGAAACAAGTCCAGTATTGTCAGATAACATCCAGTCCATATTCCCTGTCCTATTCTGATTGCCATCTTCCTCTGCACAACATTCCTTTCTTGATAAACCTGGATGGTATATTTGAATCCCAAGCACATAATTACTTACGTGAGAATATTTTACAGAGGTAAAAAAAACAAAACAAAAAACCCACTAGGTTCTAAGATGCACTATGCCTTATAAATAGAACAATATAATTAGAATTCTATAAATATCTCTGTACCAGGAAGTATTTAAATGTATTACACTTAAAAAAATACTGCAAAGTAGAAAGAAGAGCAAGACACTTGCTGAAACCTGTTACATAAGGTTATAATACTTTGACTCCGGTTCCAGCAACTTTAATATACACAGCCTGCTGGTACTTCCAGCTGCAAGCAGGTTCCCCTACTACCTAAAGGAAAGCAATTCATATTTCTAAGCTTCTACAAACAGAAATGTGTCCAACAGCACACACAAAACACATTTATTTAACAAACGCATTTGTTTATTGAGGCATAGCAGCTCTTAACGTCTTTGCAAAATGTAAATAGGGGCATATTGATAAATAATGGGGGACAAAAGCCCTGAATCAGGGACAAATTTTACATATTTCTCAGAGAGGTAGAAAATTAATAGAACAAAAGGTTTTGTATCCACATGCATTTCTGAAAAATAATGGTTTTGCAGGCTGTGAATTGTTGATGGCCAAATAACTCTTGTGTGTTGAAAGCACAAAAAATGACTGAAAATGACAAAAGTAATGGTCATGAGGGATCATCGAATACAAGCATTTAGGAAAGTGGAGCCATGAAAACCAGATATTACAGAGGAAAAGAAAAGGACAACAGCAACATTATTTTAAGACACCTGGTGGTGTAAACCTTGGCTCTAGATGAATGTCACTGGTGAAGTGACACCCCAACCCCATATGCAAAAATGGGAAAAATGGGTTGTGGATGGATGGATGGATGGATATACTTACTTTACTGAAATCTCATATAGACATTCTACCATCATTTGTACAGGTATCAGTTCTTTCGCATCATCATCACTGATAGTAATAATCCTTTCTCAACCATATGCACAGGAGCAGGTGGTGCTCCTTGAGTCACTTTTGAAGATGGACTAACCTAAGGCTGCAAGGATTTGCCTTTTAGTCATTATTGATGAGTGACACCTGGTTATAACCTCTTGGATGGACTTCAGCCCTCTTTCCAACCATTTTTTCCCCCAGTTTCCCATTTAGGTTTGCCCTTTTTCAATGGGTGCTCAATTTGTTTATCAGTGCACAGCTGTCAACTTCTCTGGTCAAGAATTCTGGACAAAGCTAAAAATAATGGGGGACAAAGCCCCAGAAATCAGTGAGGAATTTTAAATATTACTCTAATTCACTTAAAAAGGTTACTAGAACAACACGTTTTGCATCAGCGTCCATTTTTGAACAATAAGAAATATGAAACTGTAATTTCTGCAATTATTGCCTGATTATATTATATATATATATATATATATATATATATATATATATATATATATATATATATATATATATACAATTATGGATATCAATAATTATGGACTCCGTGCACACCAGACAGATTTCAAAACACAGATGGCACACCCAACACAACTTAAGTGTGACAAAGTGCTTCACTGACATTATGAAAGCACTTGGCAGAGGCCATATGTGCCTTTCCTTAATGTCACGATATTTCACAGATTTGTATGGAACCCTGCGGAATCCACAAACGTTACATGAAAAAAAAATAGTGCAACTGGCATTCAATGCACTAGCAGGCTAGGGTACTGCAATCTGTAATAATGGAAGATCTGTAAATGCATCCTAGAAAGCAATCATCTAGGCACCGTGCCAGGCTACAGTTAAACCAGCTTTCTGACTAGGAGATAATAGATAGATATAGATTAGACAGAGATCTGGTGCAGGTTGTGTACAGGATGTGTGCACCCCATTTGTATGCATGTAGTCTGTGGGATAACCCAATACCATTTGAAACAAATGTGGGTCTGTGTCTGGGCATACTGGTCTCTAGGGCATTTCAGTGGCATATGGGAGATGCTGTAGGAGTGTCCCAGACAGCTGCCAGTCACACACTCTCACATTTCCTGGCAATACTATCCACCAAGGTAGATGATTACATCCACTTCACAGCAGCAGTCCTGGATCGAATAGCTACCATTCAACAGTTTTATGCCATGGCTAACTTCCCCTAGATTGCAAACATGTTCTATTTAAAACCCTTGCCTGTACCTGGTGCTGAATTGTACATAAATAGGAAGAGATGGCCATTTCTCAGTTGTCAAGTGGTGTGCTCCGCAGATGGCTTCATTTCAACTATAATGGAAACACAGCCTGGTAGTGTCCATTATGCTACAATATGGAGGGGAAGTGGTCTGAGGGCTGCTTTCAAACATGGTGAAATACCTGAGAGACGACTAGTAAGTACAGGACCGCAGCAATGATGTAATCAGAATCCACACCTGTCAACAATAAGCATGAGGACAACATATGCATTATCTCCTTTCCACAAACAGGTGACTGCAGTTATCCACTGGAGCCTTGGTTACTGAGACCATACAGAGCCCCATCAAGCCGTGCTGAAATTATATGCAACAGAGCACACACAGCAACATGAACTACCACTGAGCTTGTGTTTGACATGCTGAAAGCAAGACTCAGATGACTGGACTCATCCAGGAGTGCACTACAAAACACAATAACAACAAAACTTGGTGGCTTGTCAGCCACTCATGTAGGTGACCTACCCCAAGAACCTCAGATATCTGTTAATGACATATCATAGTTGTCACAGCATAATCATGAGGACACAGGGGTGAGCAGAAACAGACATGGGCAATGGAGGATGCGGCCATATATCCTAGCTCAGGCAATATAGCAGTGTCTGACACACACCTTTGAATAATGACAAGCTATAGATACATAAGTACACAAACTAAATAGTGATGTTCATGTATTGCCCCACAGCAGCAGCACAGATCAACACTGATGGAAAGAAGCCATTAGTTGTTCATATTTAACATCATACGTAACAAAAGCATAAGGTATACCAGTGAGAACATATGCAAAACACTCAGAAGAATCATCAACATGAAAAGACTCTCTGCAAGGTAAATCACAAGATAAAACCACACAGGCAAATGTGTGAGATGCAGGAGGTGTGAATAACAGAAGTTATTATTGAACAGTTAGGATATCATCATGCAGATAAATAGCATGGAACATTACCCATCTTACAGTCACTATCACACAGAATCTAGGCTCATGATGTGTTTGGGAATATACCAACAAATACATACCTCAAAACAGGGGTTGTACACTTAACACTGAAGCATCACACATAGTATTGTGGTTTGTGCAAAAGTGTATTACTGCACACTATAACTCTTATTGTAGCAGGGGTAATTACATACATCTCAAGGCCCTGCCCCAAAAATAAAAACACAAACAAATATCACATCCCATGGCTAATATGGATGTCACACAAAAGGCAACACTAGGATGCACAGATGATTGCTGCAACATGACTCAATTCCAGGTAATAATATGTGCAAATATGCAGACCACCAATGATGGTCAAATCAGTCAGATATGGAAAGACACACATGGGAAATACACATCAGCATGGTGACTGAAATGGAAACAGGTACACAGAAATGCAGTTAGTGCTGAGGGTGAAACACATGCAGTGGCATATTAAAATGCCAATAGTGATACAAATATGCATTGAGAGGCATAGCTGTGCATGAGGGAATGGTAGACAACAAGGAAAAGTTGTTGTGTCTTTCGGCTTATCCCGGTTAGGGGTCGCCACAGCAGAACTCCGGTCCGCTAATGTTTGGTAGTGGATTTTTATGTGCCAAGTTACCAGCCCTGATGCACAACCTTCAACGAAGGAACGCCCATTCACGCATGCCTCCACACAGAACACACTCTAGCTGAGAATTGAACACGACAACGTCTTGCTGTGAGGCGACAAGTGTAATGCAGAAAACTGTAATGTAAAAACCAATGATGGATTACAGTGATAACATTCTATTAACCATGTAAATATCTCCTACATTTATATATATATATATATATATATATATATATATATATATATATATATATATATATATATATATACATATCGGAATCGCGAAACACCATAAGTGCGAAATTCAAAATACCGAAGTTTGGAGCTTCTGGTGTTGCTGTGTATGAATGGATATAAGTGCAGGTAAGTTTGTATGAGTGTGTAGGTTATGTGCTGTAGTGTATGTTAGTGTGTGTTTTGGTTGTGATGTGTGTGTGTACAAGAGGCTGTGAAATGTGTGTGTGTGATTGTGTGGTCTCGGAGTTAATATATATAAGTAGGGGGGTGTGGGGGGCACAGGGGGCAAAGGCCCCCTGCTTGCTTCTAGTTTAGGTTAATTTTGTTTGTGTGTGGGGGGCAGTTGTGTGTATGTCAGTGTGTGTATGTAAGTGTCGGGATTTTGAGTTTCGCGATTATGGGCATTCGTTATTGTGGTGTTTCGGCTTTATGATCTCGAGATTCTGAAATTCGGTATTTCAGAATTTCGAGATTATAAAGTGAACCTATATATATATATATATATATATATATATATATATATATATATATATATATATATATATATATATATATATATATATATATATATATATATATATAATTTATTATACATTATATATATTTTTTGAATAGGTCACCAAAGCAATGATGGAAGGCAAAGTGGTACACACCACATACCCAAATCTCATCAAAACCTTTGACACAACTCCACACTCAGGCATAGTACAAAAGCTAAATCAAATGTGAATAAACCCAAATGTTACCCACTGGATTGTCAGCTGGCTCAGAGATAGGATGCAGATAATCAGAATAGGGGAAGTTACCTTCACAAAGAAACTAGTCACTAGTCGAGTGTCCCTGGGTTATTTCCTGCGACCTCTTCCGTTTGGCATCTACTTTTCTGAAGTAAAAGCCAATACCATAGGGCTTTGACTGACTAAGTCTGCAGATGACTGTAAGCTAGGAGCAGCCATTGATTCAGCAAATGACTTAGCCATCTTGCAGGAAGGTTTGTCCCAAATTACTAACTGGTGCTAAAATCTTGGAATGAAACCAAATGCTAAAAAATGCATTACTGTATCCTTTGGGAAGTCATCTACTGCAAGGAATTACCACATTGACAATGTGCTCCTAAGAGTTGATGGACAGTGAACTAACGTTTGAGCAACAGGTGCTGATTGTTGTAAGAAGGTCCTTCTATAGTTCACGGCTTATAAGCAAAGGTATTGTGTTTAGATCTAGGGAGGTAATGGTACCTCTTTACTCAGCCCTCACTAGGCCAGTCATTGAATATAATGCCTCATTGGCATGTATCTGTCCAGACACAAGCAACAACTGAAATGCAGATAGAGATACTTTACTAAAGGATACATGCCTAAACAACTCAAAGCCATGTCACTATACTCAGTATCCTACAGAGTGCTATGAGATGACCTGCATCGGGCATGTAAGGCATCCTCTGACCCATTACAGATGGATTTACTGCACATCAGCAAGTCAAATGGAATTAGAAATACTCAGTCTGGGGATTTAAACCTCTTCTGCAATATCACTAGAGTTTGGAGGTATAGGTATACCTTGCAGAGGATACTGCTACTGTGAAACAGTCCCCATCCACAGAAAACAAAGTTCATCCCTGTCCATATTCAACTACAACTTAGATTCATGGGTGGCAAACAGAAGATTTACCCCAGGACTGCCTCCTCTACTACTAAAAGACAGAGGCATCTCCTAAATTATTTATCCCTTGCATTGGTCCCCTCAAATTATCCATGGCATGATCCCTGTTTTTCTCATTAGGAGTAATATATAATTAGCGAATATGAGATTGTAAGGCCAGTCTATAACCAAATGGGATAGATTATTTTGAGCACAAAAAGAAAACTGGCTAAACTTAAAATGGCCCACAATGGAAGCTAGCCTGCTATTTACCTATGGACCTATATGTTCACTAGCAACTAATGCAAACATGAAAGCATGGTGTCACATATAGCATTACTGTCATCAATATCTGTACTGACATATGCCAATGACAAAGTACTACATATCACAAACTGAAGCTAGTTACCTAGTAGATAAATGATCCGAAGAATCCCATGGGATTAGACATTTGAACAACCACCTACAAATTAATTTGTCAGTGGTCATCACAGCAGACATCATTGGTACAGGGGCAAAATAATATAACAGGAGACACTCTGGATCAACTATCAGAGTTACTCTAATGCAGCCTAGGGTGCCCATGCCATGGGCCTGGCTGCCCCTGCCACATCTGGAAACACTTGGCCCATGGTGTTGAACCATGGAGATGATTGTGGTGACACTAGCATGTTGAGACATAGTAGTATTGGTAGGAGCATGACTGTGATGTGACGACATAACTGCTGGGGTCACAGCTGAGTGACCAGCACTAGATGTGCGTGCACATTGTAGCACATTCATTGTTGTTTGAGAGCCATTTCTGAGTCTAATGAGAGAGGTCTGCCCTCCACACTGGAGATAACCTGCGCAGTAAAGTTAGGGCATGCAACACCCAGTTAGTACTACGGCACTGCTCTAGCACTGTCGTAACAAAGCTTTCAACAGAGCATGCAACTGATATCACATTGTCATGCTGTGTAGCCAGTGCTGCCATGACCTCCCCATGCATGCAGCACCTGCTTAGCTCTAGCACTGCCATAACAAGGCTTTCAACAGAGCATGCAACAGATATCACACTGTCATGCTGTGCAGCCAATGCTGCCATGACTTCTTTGTAGATCATTGAGTGTATTGTTCTTATTCAGCTATTGTAGTTAGATATGCATATAAGTACTGAGCATGTGCAAGAACAGTGCCATTTTGTACAGTCAGCCAGAGTGAATGCAGGCATGAATGGAGATGCACATGAGAGTGTGCTTGAAGTAATGAGTGAATCAGTTAGCTTAAATACAAGTTCATGATGTTCATGTACAATAAATATCTTGAACCCATTCACCGCTTCATCGTCTCTTTTAAATGCATGAATCAAGCGACATGGTGCCAGAATGGGATCCAAAGTTGAGGCAACACACACAGGCCATAAAGCATTCAGTTAAAAGTGGAGAAATATACCGGACTGAACTCACAAACAGGTCAGTGGTTATTCAAAGATACTTACACTCGTTTAAATTATTTTTCATTTGCTGAATAAATGGCAAAGTATTCAAAACATTTGAAATAATTACTAAGATAAACGAAATGTCTGAAATTGTGATATACTGATAAAAGTATAAATGCAAACATATTCAAAATAATTACAGAAATGTTTAAAATACCTCGGAAATTGGTTAAAATATCAATAAAATGGGCTAAAATATCAATAAAAATGGCTACAATTTCAGCATTTCTTCACAATGAAGTACTTTTCACATTAATTAAAGCTATCCGAAGTGTCTGAAGTTTCTGGAATGTTTGCAGTGTTTGCAGTGTCGAAGTGAAGTGTTTTCAAAGAGATTGTTGTGCATTCAAACATAATTACAAGTACCTGGTCTATGCTTATGTTTAAATGTATTTTTCTGTTATGGCAGAGGGATTTCACAGACCCGAACCGCTGATGTTTGATAACAGTATTGCTGAGAAATGGAGAGTGTTTGAAAAAGAATATATTTTCATACATGCTGTATTTTCTGATAAAGACGCATGCACAAAAGCCTTCATACTTCTTAATTTAGCAGACTTAGAAACCATTGAGAGAGAAAGCTCATTTGTGTATGCACCTGCTGAGTAGGCAGTGGAGGGGGGATCGCCATATTGTGATACAGGCTGAAACGGGGGAAGACCCTTAGTGTTTAAAATGTAAATTTAGAGAAATGTGTAACCCTCAAATGAATATTACAATGGAAAGGCACATGTTTTACATGAGAAATCAAAAGCCTGGTAAAACAATAGCAGTATATATTACTGACTTGACTGAAAAATAAAGCAAAAACATGTAGATTTGGTGATTTTCAGGATGAGTTAATAAAGGACCGACTTGTGTGTGATGTTTTAATAATGATGCGGTGAGAAAGATTTTACTTCAAGATAGTGATTTGACATTAATTAGTGCCATAGAGATTAGTCAAATATACGCGCTTAGAGAAAAGCACACAAATATGCTTATTAATGAGAAAAATGTGCTTGCAGTATCTAACAGTGGAAATGTTGATAGTGTGTAACATAAATCTAAGACGAAAAAGGATATAAACCAAAGGGTAGGGCCACAACACCCAACCTTAACCACAAATCGAAGAGGTTGTTTGTTACCCCAGACCTTATTAAATGGCGTAATTGTGGAGAATTGTAAAAAGGGGAGGAATCTAAGTATGGTATGGATTGATTACAAAAAAACATTTGACAGCATCCCACATTCATGGATAAAGCAGTGCTTACAGGTGTATAAGATACACCTTACATTGATCAGTTACATTACAGTGACCATGAAACAGTGGCAAACCACTTTGCAGCTAAGCCATGATAAAGGAAAATGATTATCCATGGGCTAAAAATTCAAAGGGGGAGGGTATTTCAGGGTGACTGTCATTGTTGCACTTTTGTCTTGCCCTTAACCCATTAAGCTGACTATTCAATTTGGCTTCCAGAAAACAATCAAGTTTAAACACTTCTCATCTTCTTTTTGTGGATGATTTAAAACTGCATAGGTCATCAGATGAGAAGTGAAAGCACAACTGCAAGTGATCAAAACTTTTTCAGATGATATAAGAATATAATTTGATCTTGATAAATGTGCAAAAGCAAAAGTCAAAGCAGGAGAGCTGCAGCACCAAGAAAATATCAGTCTGGGACAGGAATATTGTAGGAAGGAACTGGGCAGGAGGGAGTGTATAAATGTTTGGGAACTGGTGAAGGATTGACAATAAAACATTGACATATGCTAACAAAATTCAGTAAGGAACATTTTAGAAGACTAAAATGAATACTGAAAACAGCTCTGACATCTAGTAACAAAGTCTAAGCTATAAACCAATTTGCTCTTCCTGTTCTTACAGTTTTGAGATGACTGATTGGCCCTTAAAGGTACTGGATCAGTTGGACAGGAAAACAAAAAAAAAATGCTTCATGTTTATCAAATGATACAAAAAAATCAATGTATAGTAAGATCATATATACCTCATTTTGAAGGAGATATGGGCATCCTCAAAACTGATTACATGTATAGATCTGCAATCGTAGGACTGCATACATATCTGCTGACCTCACATGATCCAAACATAGAGAAGGTTTTAAAACATGAGGAAAACAAGTCTAAGATGACTTCCCTGCTTTGTTTAGCAGAAGCATATCAGTGTCAAGCAGGAATGGAAATCAAACCAGAAGTAGACAAAAATCAGGCAGAAGCTGAATATGCCAAAAAACAAAAGAAAGAATATAAGGCAAAGTATCAGATGAGAAGGCAAGAAATGTGGAAAAGGCATAGATATAGTTCCAAGTACAGAAAACTCCTGGAACAACCTCATGTCGATCAAGATGTGATGCAGGAATGGTTAAGGAGAGATCAATTTAAACCAAAAGATGTAAGGTTAATATTGGTGGCCTAGCATAGTAGAATATGTATAGGCCGGTTTACAAAGTCCATTGAACATGTTAGACAAACAAATGCAAGTTGTGCACATCTTGTTGCATGCTGGGTGTGATACACTAATGGCCGAGGGCCTGCATACTGAAAGGCATAATAATGTGACAGGATTGTTGCACTGGGGATTATGCAAACATTTAAATATTGAAACAGCTGCGAAACATTAGAAAGGTGAGTCATAAAGCATTATAGAAAATTATGAAGTTTTATATCACATGGGTTCACCCATTACCAACAGATCAAAATATAGATGCAAGAAAACCAGATATAGTAGTCCATGGAAAGAAGACAAAAGTAGCATTGATCAGTGCAATTGCTACACCCAGTGATTATAGTGTCTTACATACAGAGGGACATAAAGTCATAAAATACCAGGATTTGCAGACAGAAATGGGGGCAATGAGGAAGAAGGATACTCAGACAGTTCCAATAGTAGTAGAAGCAATGGGTCTTATAAAAAAGAATTTGCAGTCTTATTCAGATATGCTACCGATGCATGTAACTTTGTATGGCTTGCAAGAGTTAGTACTGGGCACATTGTGGTTACTGCAAAGAGTACTTCTGACAAACATCAGAGATTGAAACAATAGTATTTTCATGAACGTTGAATCATATTTTGAGGAATGAGGTCCATTCCCATCATGCTATTAGAAACCCAAAACGCTTGGAGAAATTAAACCGGAAGACCCATGGTTATCCCAACCTTACCTCTCATCTCCCAGCATAACTTTTTCTCCCACTCAACTATTTTCACAGTTTTCTCTTCCCTTTAATCTCCTATTTTAGTTATTTTGTCTTTACTAAGTAATGTCACATTGTAGCTTCCTCTGCATCTACTAACAATGTAATTATTGTTTTGTATTCTATGTTAAATTGTTACTGAATCTCTTAGTAGGCTATCCACCCACACCTATTTCCATCCTTAGCTTACCTAAACTCAATCATAAATATATACTGTACACAGTCATAGGTTCATAGGTAGGTACTAGGCTATCAGCCCAAAGGCATTTATAAGCCTAGCCAGAATGTGTTGTCATTCGCCGCCCCCTTAGATTAGTTCCCTGTGCCTCTGTCCAGCAGAGCCACTGAAGTGATCCCCGGGGTAAACTTTCTGTTTCCCATCCACTCATCAAAGTTTCTCTTGAAGAGTGTTAGTGAAGAGCTCTACCTAATGTAGATTGGAATCTTGTTCCAAAGCATGGGAAGTCTCTGGGACAGGAATCTATCCCTCCAGCACGTCCTATTTATTGTTGTGGTGAGGTTTAGATCCCTAGAGCATGTGGCTCGAAGGGATATGGTTTTCTTTGGTGGAGCATGTCCATCAGTTCTGGGTTGGACATGGCCTTGTATGTTAGGCGGAGATCACCTCTGAGTAGGCGGTATGCAACCGAGTACAGCTGGAGTTTCTTCAGTCGAGCTGCATAGGGCATCTGTTTGAGGCCAGTGATCCTCTTGGTGAGGTATTTCTGTGGTCTTTGCAGCTGTTGCAGGTGTCTTGTAAGGTACATGCCAAATGGGGAATTGTACTCTATGATGGGTCTGATGAGTGATGAGTAGAGGGGCACAATGACCTCTTTTGATCTGGATGCGAACCCTTTTGTGATTTGGTGGGCCACATAGAAAGATTTTGTAACCACTTTGTCAATGTGATTATCAAAGGAGAGATTACTATCTACTTGGGTCCCCAGATCCCTTATTATGTCTTCCATATTTAGGTGACTATCACCTATGTGGTAGTTTGTGGGTACTTTGTTTTTTTTCCAAAGGGGATGACTATGCACTTTTTGGCATTTAGCTTGAGGCCATGATTTTGACACCAGGTATCCGTCTCAGTGAGACCCTTTTGGAGGATGTCTGTGTCAGTCAGAGAGTCAATTATAGCCCCTAGTTTGCAGTCATCTGTGAACTTGGTCAGCCATAGTCCAGTCCTCCTGTGCTTGCCTGTATCTCTGAGAAGTATATGCCGAACAGGAGGGGTCCTAAGACTGAGCCCTGGGGAACGTCACTTGTAACCGGTTTAGAGTCGGACCTAGCTCCCGCAACTCTCACCACGTGGGTTCTGTCTGTGAGCCAGTTGGCAACCCATCTTGTGATGTAGGGGTTTATGTTCAGGCTGGTGAGCTTGTCTATAATACCAGAATGGGGAATGGTGTTGAAGGCATTTGCGAGGTCTAGGTAGGCTGTGTGTACCACCTTTCCCCTCGTCTATAGCCTTGGTTACTGTCTCAAAGAAGTCCACCAGGTTCAGGAGGCATGATCTGCCCTTAACAAAGCCGAACTGGGTAGGGTTCATTGTTGGAGGTTCCCAATGTCTCTGTTAATGCGTTCCATGATGATGCTCTCCATAACCTTGCAGACCAAGCTAGTCAGGCTTATAGGGTGATAGTTCCCGGGGTCTGTTGTGGCTCCACCTTTGTGGAGTGGAATAACTGTTGCTGTGCACCACTCTATGGGTATGTAGCCTGTGGAGAGGCTGAGTTTGAACAGTGTGTTTAGGTGAGGGGATTAGTTTATCTTTGAGCTCGTGTAGGACGCAGCCTGGGACACTGTCTGGTCCCAATGATGCTGTATTTTTGGCTTTGGAGAGGGCTGTTTTAACCTGAGTGTTTGTGATTTCAGGGGCTCTACATTCTTCTGGTATCATTATGGGCTCTTTTGGGGATGAGAGGGGGGGTGAAGTTTACACTGAACCTGTCTGCCAGGATGTTGGCGATATCGGTCGGTTCAGTGTATTTTGTGCCATTCTGCACTAACTCTGAGCAGATGTTAGCATTGCCACTTAGATTCTTGACATAGCTAAAGAATGCCTTGTGATTATCTTTGGAGTCTTTGGCAATTTTAATTTCAAAGCTCGCCTTGGATGATTTTATGAGGGATCATAGTTTCTTGCTGATTCTGATCAGGGATGTCTTCCCTTCTTGGGATTTTACTCTTTTCTGTACTAGTTTCCTCCTTCTGTTGTATAGATTATTTATGGCAGGGGTCCACCAGACTGGTTTCATTTTCTTGGAGGAGTGAATCTTGGTTTTGCTTGGGATAGCAAAATCCAAGCATTTTTGTAGGTGCCCATAGAGTGCATTAGTAAAGGAATTTGCAGCTTGGACAGCATTATCCTTTTGTATGGGGGCTTTGAAACTTTCCACCTTGGACTTAAGTAACATGAAGTTTGCTTTTGAAAAGTTTTTCATAGTGGTTTCCTTGTCCGGGGGTGGGGGGGGTGTGGATACCCAAAGTGATTTGTTTATGGTCAGATCTAACCAGCAAGGGGTTGACCTCCTTTGTGGAACACCGTTTGCCCATGTTGGTGATGACCAGGTCCAATATGTTGTCACCTCTGGTGGGAGTGTTGACTAGTTGATGCAGGGTGTTTGAGTTTATAAATTCTAGGAAATGTTGGGCAAGGGAGTTAGTACTTGAGTAGTTCTCCCATTTAATGTTTGTATATATGTCAAAGATGCTTCTCAGTTGCAAATAGATGCTGCACTCAAAGATGCTACTTTCTTTCATTTGTAAATCTTGAAACTGTATTATCTATGCTAAACTATTCTTGTTTTTTTTCTTTTCACTATGACTACTATGTATTAACTCAGATGATATGCTTCTATCGTACTTGTTAAATTTATGTATGTAAATACCATGGAGCTTTTCTCCTCGGGTCTCAACTGAAAATGGGCTTCTGGCTCAGCTGAACTAACCCGATAAATAAATGCCAAATAAATAAATAATTTGCCAACTTATGCAGTACAGCTTTTTACACATCTACCACAGGTGTGGTTCACTGATGCCTACTGTGCTCTTACACAGTGGATAACTATGCATTTCTCTGTTATCTGCAAAGCTTTTAGAAGCATCACACAATATTTCCTTATGTGTGAATGCTGAGTAATACATACATTAGTAAGGTCTACATTACAGAATATACATCATTATTGTAAGATCCATGTTTGTTCTAATCACTCTGAGGAATGTAAAACCCATGCAGGTCAGCATGGCTGAAATATGTTTGTGTTTGTAAAACAAAATGCAATTACCAGAAGTGTGGATCTGTAAACCTGTCTTATGGCTCTAGGTTTACCACTGTATGTGGAGACTTGTCATTGAATCACATGATTTTGCACTTATGCCTTTAATCTCTTGCTCATTTTGAAAAGCACCTTCTGATGTTAATTTTTTGCAAACTTTGACAGTTAAACTAAGTATGCTGACACATACAAATGTTATACGGTGGGAAAATGTGCATTCCTTCATCATTCCATACAGTTTTACAACTTTAAAGGAAATGTGTTGTCCATTAACTCAAAATGTTAAGCAGTAAGCCAATGTGAATGTTTCGTAGGTATGTGTAGGTTTGAAACTCATTGTAGACTCTTTTGCCAGTTTCATATTTCCTATTTAACACCAGATATGGGAGCTCTATACTTATTTGATAAGTTATGCACTACAACTCTTTACACATCTAGCAGTTATGTGTTGCATTGATACCTATATCGCTTGGGTCATGGATGACTACGAATATCTTCATTATCCGCCAAGTTTCTAGAAACATCATGCTTATGTCAATAAGGTCATATGTGTAAATGATGGGCAATACATACATTTGTTACCTGTACATTTTGAATTACACAATATTGCATTATAATCCATTATTGTTCAGCATTGACTGCCCTCCTACCTAAATTACGTTGATTTATTAAATACCACAGATGAACAGTAATGCATATAATGTGTACTTGTGTGTTTCTAGTGCAGTCACATTTTATTGAAAAGTATGGTACTTGGAACTTTGAACTGTATAGCTGTTTGTTATTGCTGTGGGCAATATGCTGACATGCACATTACTCACAGCAATAACAAACAGCTATGAGAAACGTGCTGCATACATTTGTGGTCCAAATAGAAGTGACATGGCAGCAGTTGTACTTTTCTTTTACTTATCATGTAATTTAGAAGCACAAATTCACATTTGGTTTAATTCTTCCCTGCATATTCATATAGTTAAGTGTTTTTTAACTTCCATCAATCCATGCAATCATCACCAAGCTGGATAAAGTAGGCAGGTAGGAGTCAGGTTTATAGTGCAAATATAGGTGCTAGTTGTAGGTTCAAATCAGTTACTCCAGCTGATATACAGTAATCTTTGTGTGAGCAGTACTGAAAGTAACACAGCAATGAGTGATTGTACAAAAAGTGAAATTGTATTTTATGTCAAGACTAGACAACATGTAATGCTGATTATTTTTCACTATTTTATTGTTGTACATAGAAGTCATCATATATTAATCTGACACAATCCATCCATTGCAGGAATACATTCTGTTTTCCTATTTGCAGGTGATGAAGACCATGCCTGTAACCTTACATTGTACATAGAGCATGTCCACAGGCTGGAGGAGAAGTGGAGGATGGGAGGTATGTGTTATCAACCTAAATGGCAGATATCTGTGTGTAGGTGTTGCAGTTCTTTAACTAGAATGGCTCATATATAAGTTGCTTATCGTGTTATTGCTGTAGGTGGTGGCAAACTTGTATGTCAGCAGTGGGTCTCACTAACTATTATGTTGTGCAAAGCCCACCTATTCTATTATTGAATGGGCGAATGCTCTATCAGTAATCTGAATGCTGTTGGCAAACATTTTCTGGCATGTATTTGAGTTACACATGTCTTGCAATGTTCAATAACTGCCTTGTGATGGCTTGTTTAACACACACTTAAATACTGTTTCCTACTGTTGTTTCTCAAGCCACTCATGTTTTTCTGTCTGACTTGTTGCATACAGTAATCAGACAGTGATACATTTGTTGAGGAACACTAATATGTGTGTGTGTCATACACTAAAATTCTAGATGTCACATGCTGTTGCTGAGATTGTCCAATTATACTCAGCTTTTCTATTGCATTTCAATTATATGATGCCAGCCATTAACCATGTACCATTGTTCATCTTATTTGCATATACATTTTAAGTGTACCACTGCTTGTTCTTCTTAGAATATATTTAGAATAAACATATTTTATTCATGGGATGTAAACATGACACATTACTTGCACATAAAAAGACATTATAGTGGAAAAGTAAATGGCATATTGATACCTCAACATAAATGTGTGAGACACACATTAAGTAATGAATAGTGGTCCATATAAATAATTATCTTCTCACAGAGGTTGTGACTGACATTATTGTAAGGCTTATATGTCAACTGGGCTATACCAGGGAACCTCATTCCAAAAGACATGCTTTCAATGTCACTGTGAGCTTCTATTGCAGCAAGTCTTTTGGAATGGAGAACTATGTCAGTGTTGTATGCCACAGTGCCATGACATATGTATCTGTGGGTTATGCACATGTGTTTTGCATGCATCCTAATGATTCATATGTTTGTAAATGAATAAGCAATAACAGAATCTTGTCTGATAAACTGGGCATTGCATACCATGTGATGAACCAGAGTCACATACTGACACTATATGATGGGCACAGTGGCCCATGCATGGCCTTCTATTTATATCATCAATATTTGGATATTAGGACATTGGGTATATTGCATGACTGTGACAGTGCACTTGCTATTATCTCAAGTTTGTGTTTGAAATACAAAGTATAACTACATCTTATGGGCCATATTGTCAGACAAATAAGTTCTAATGACAAATGTACTGCATTGTACTGTGATATACCTTGAGCAAACATGTCACAAGTCCTGTGAAATATGTTTTGATCATGTTAATAGCATATCATATGCTGTATTTACTATTATGTAGGTTCACATTTGATTGTGTTTTATGACAGACCTGTTTTGCACATGACTGTGATGTATGTTACGCACCATTTTATACATATATGGATTGAATTCATACATTTCATTACATACTGTGTTACAGTTGCATAAGGTCATACACTACTGTAATCTCACATACAGAATAGTTACCATATGCAAATTGTGTCAGTTTGTATGACATGTTATGTACTTATTGCTTTTAGGGAATAACTATTATGTATGTATGACACACCACCTTTGCAATGCACAGAAGGATGTCAAAGCCAGCTGTAATGTGCCAAAGCTTTGTTCCAAAGTTGAGCTTTCTTACTGTTTTCAGAACTTCATCAGAACTAAAATCATACATTAAAACACTGTTTAAATAACCCACCAAGAGGTCACATGATGTAAAAGTTTCATGATAAAAATAACAAATAAAATCAATCAAAATGCTTCAATTTTGAAATTGAATTAATCAAATCAGTCTCATTTAAACCAGGGTAGCATGTGGCATTTAACTCAATCTGCCACTTCAATTTACCACTTCAATTCACAAGCATCCAGATGTTCATCCATAATCCTACCCTGAACGTCCACTCCTTCATAATTAGTTTACTAAATAAAAAGCCAAAGCTGTGTGTATGAAACACAGGCTCATGTAGTGGTAAAATTTCTGTAAGGACAAGAAAGCCAAAATGAAAGTAAAAATAGACTTTAATAAACCATAAATTAAAACAGATGAGAAATGGTCAAGCACTTTCATCGCAATCACAATGGGAATTCATTAAAACCGTTATACATCTTAAAAATTGTCATTTAAATACACTTTAATTAATCATGTGATATTATTAAAATATTTAAAGTAAAATAAATAGAAAAAAAATGCACGTTCCATAATAACAACAGCATGTATAACAATAAAAATGTGTAAAAAACATCAGTTGAAAACCTCTTAAACAAAAATGTATGAATATGTTAAAATTGTTAAAGTCTAATACAATAAAAATAACTAACTTGTTTATAATTCCAAAGCCTTCATCTTTAAAATGGGTGCTATAGAGGTGTTATTGTTAATACCAGGGGGTGATATGGCCTTGAATCTAACATATCCATTTGAAAATATTGAAATTCAACATGTGCCTAAGGAACTAAGACTGTGGTGGGATCATACTGCTCATCCTCTTAAATCTGGACAAAGCCATAAACAAAAGTGGGACAAAGGCCCAAATATAGGTACAATCTTTAAATATTACTCTTACAATCTTAGAAAGTTGATAAAATAAGAGATTTTGCATTAACATGAATTTTCTGAAGGGTATGAAGTCTGAAACTCAAATCTCTGTCATTATTTTCTAACTTCAGTCTTTAATGATTTAGCACTAATTTGCCAGGAAAACTACAAATTTATGAAACCCAAACCAAAAATATGAGGCAAACATCTGGGCATTCTGCAAAAATCTGTACAGTTGAGAGGTATGGACTGTGGTATCCTAATAGTATCACTGATAAGCCTGACATGGTCTGCGAATTGCATACTGTATTTGATAAAGCTGGGTGCAATATCATGCAGATCATGTTTAAATACAACAATTTTCAACTGGAGAAGTTATCTCAACAAATAGATGCTTTAAACAAAACCATTTGCAAGGCTCTTTACTTTATTCATCATGAAACAAATTACTCAAACCTTTTAACAGTGTGGATAAGCAGTGCAATCTTATATTGCAGAGAAAGATTGACAGGTTTAGAAGGGACAGTGATGAGTATATAAAGGATAAAGCATACCCTAAACCTCCTGGTATCAAGGACATGGTCCTTATTCCACCAATCAGTATGAATTTAGAGGGGAAGTTCCACCTCCACCATCACCAGGAGGTTCAAATAGAACATAGAATGCTGAGCATGCCCTTTTAGTAATGGAAGCAGTTAGGAGATCCGTGAGAATCAGGCGCAATAAACAATGACTGAACTCTTGGAGATGCACCATATCCAATGAGACCTATGTGAAGCAAGGGGCAAAACCCAAAAGGAACCACTGGAACAATCACAACCTGAAATAACAGTTAATGATTCTTTTTAGATGAGACTATTGCAGTGACTTATAATTTAGTTATAAATAATACTGGTGACTTTAAAATATTCAACTACTCTTCTAAACAGGTCACTTCACATGCAAACATTTTGGCTAAAGGCCTTTCATTTGTGCCTGCTAGGAGAGCAGGCTTGACAAAAACTATCATTAATTTAAAATTGTTTGCACTGAAATTAAACCTGGCACTTTGTTTCAATACTAATTAAACATTTGGTAGTACTAATTTCTTGCATAGGCCCAGTGTGTTTAACCTCCCTTTACAACAGACAGTGTAGGTTTTTGAAACATTTTGTGAACTTAATATCTGGTATCTCTTAAGTACACCATATGAGGTTAAGTTTAGTAATTTAAATAATAGTGAGAGAAAGTTGTTGCATGAGATTATCCAGGATTCTAGTATAAATGTTATGAAGCCTTGTTATTATGGACAATGTGGATTATCTCACTTGATGAGACTTATGAGGAAGTTTCTAGAAATGAAAATCACATGGCTTATTCCAGGATTGACAATTTATTGTAAGATATGTTATTTCAGGAACAAATCAGTAAAAGTGATTTTGACTTTATACATAAGATTAGGCCTATTATAGCTAGTATATTTGGAATCCCCAAAATACACACTGATATGGGCCATCCTCCTTTTCATCCTATTGTGTATGACTCACATTCTAAAACCTACTTTATAGCCATGTTTTTGGATAGTATTTTGAAGGAAGGTATTAGTAATACTGAACAGGTCTATGAAGATTCATGGCATTTTGAGGCTTTTAAATGGTATTACATTTTCTCCAGAAATCATTTTTGTAACTATTGATGTTCATAGCTTGTTTACAGTCATTTCACATGAATTGGGCCTAAAATGGTTTGAGAACCAACTATTTAAATATACTGACCTAGAAACTAGCAAAGTAGATGTTATGGTTACATTGATGGAAATAGTACTAAAAATTATTTTATACATTTTGAAGATCAGTTTTACAGGCAGACCACTGGTGTGGCCACGGACGCTGCATGTGCCCCCCTTGTTTGCTGATTATTTTATGGTTGAGTGGGAAGATCAATATTTGCTCACTAGTAACTACAAAGAGAGCTGGATTCTCTATACTGGATTCTTGGATAACATTTTTACTTTATGGAATTACACTAATGTAAGGTTGGAGGAATTTTTTAATTATATTAACAACACTACACAGTTTTTATCTTTCTCCTCAAATTTTGATAGATACAGAATTACTTTTCTGGATGTTGAGATCAGTAAGGATGTTGTCAATTAGACGTTTACTGCCAATATATATTGTAAGCCAACAATTTTGAACTCATACCTGCATTTTTCTAGTTGGTATCCAAAACATCAGAAAAAAAATCAGTGGTTAAAGGCCAATTAGTTAAATTGGCCAGGGTGGTTTCCGAACCTGAGTCCTTTTATTATGAGTGAGATGTACTTATTAATATGTTTTCAAAGCGATGTTATCCTATTGATTTTCTAAATGATATACATTAGGAAGCAGTGAACAAAAGATAAATGGGCTTTAGCTACCCATTTTGAGTAACACTAGTAAAATAGATATGGGGATGGTAAAACACTCCATAGGGACCGAGGACATGAACAAGAGGCTTTTCATTTCTACTTTTACCCTTTACAGCCATGCTATAGCAAAATGCATTAACAAAATTGGAATATATTTTATACAGATTCTAGCATATTAAACAAAATAGGCGAGAAACCCAGATTTATTTATAGGAGATACAAAACTTTTAAAAATTCTTTGGAAACAGCAAAACAGGATGAAGCACATTATAAAAATATGGTATGAAAAATGAGATTTTTGCCCACATTGCTCTAAGATTGTATGTGGTAATAATTTTACAGTAAGAGGGATGACCTATCCAATCAGTGGGCATTTCAGTTGTGGTTCTACAAACGTGGTGTATGTATCCCAGTGTTTACAATACCCTGCTTTTATGTGGGAAAAACCTCTAGGTGGTTAAGAGATCTTATATATGAGCATTGTTTAGATATTAGGAAAATCAAACTTAGTGTTCATTCCAAACATGTTATGGTTTATGATACACACAGCTTTGGCTTTTTAATTATTGAACAAATTAGGAAGGACATTCAGGGTAGGATTATTGATGAATATTTGGATGCTTGTGAAGTGAGGTGACAAACTGAGTTAAATTCCACAAGCTACTCTGGTTTAAATGAGACTGTTTCAATTAATTCAATTTTAAAATTGAAGCATTTTGACAGTTTGTGATTTTATTTATTTTTATCTTGTGATTTTTGCATTATGTGACCTCTTAGTGTGTTATTTAAACAGTGATGTAATATATAATTTTAGTTCTGATGCAGTTCTGAAAACAGTAACAACAAAAGCACTCAACTTTGGAATAAAGCTTTAGCACGTTGCAGCTGGCTTTGAGTTGTCCTTCTGTGAATCACAAAGGTGATGTGTCATTCATTTCTTCATTTGTGTATATGCTTGGGTTCTTATTGTGTATGTATAATGTTTTTTTCTTGTTTTGAACCTTGACAGAACATGGGACCCGTGGTGGCTATCCTGTCATATGCAGAAGACAACAACCTGCCAGACCACTGCCATACATCTCTGACTCCAAGAACCAAAATAATAACCGTGACAGGGATGATGATGATGACAACAGACCAGGACCTGCATGTGCCATCATTCACACTGCTTGTCATAGAAGACATCTACCACCACACCACAGAGATGATTTTAGGGACCAGATCCAAGATGTGATGACAGATGTTTTCCAGATGCAGATGAGGAACCTGATAGACAACTTCTTCCATGACATGGTGTGGGCAAGGCGCAACTCATTCTGGAAGATCGCTGAGAGATCTTTCTTGATGTTTGACCCCAGCAAGGTGGCCCCTCGGGACCATAAGTATTGTCTATGTGATCCGCTTATGTAATGCTACAACCGGGGATATTCCTGTTTTATCATACTTTTTGTGTCCCTCTTCCTCACCTTCATCCAACATATGCTTTTCTGTCACCCTATTTTCTTGGATATGTGTATGTGTGTTCTCCCCCACACTTACCCATGTACCTATAAGTTGTGTTAACTGTTGCATTATGAAAGTCAAGATAGCTATTTGCATAAAAAAAGATTACCTTCAAAGGACACTATTTTTCCAAATAGGCACAGCCATCACATGAAGACTCACAGAAGAGACTTAGTACTATTTTCAAGAGATGTAAAAAATGCATATATATATATATATATATATATATATATATATATATGTATATATGGTTCTACCTGTGTGTGTGTGTGTGTGTGTGTGTGTGTGTGTGTGTGTGTGTGTGTGTGTGAGTTTGTGTGTGTGTGTGTGTGTGTGTGTGTGCCTCACTGTACTGAGATCTCCATTCATAACCATTGAAACAGGTACATTTTTTTCTAAATGATTTCTCTAAGTAATAACTGTTTTGTGTAATGTAACTTATGCAGTCAGAAGGGTGAAGGTTCCAGTGTCTAGTGATGCACATCTTCATTTGTCTTTTTTATTATTATTTTTGATTATTGGTTGTGTGAACAGTTGTTCTCTGTTTCTTTTTTTTTTTTCATCTTTTTCATTTTAAGATGATTTGGTGATTCAATCTACTGAAGTAGATCTATATATATATATATATATATATATATATATATATATATATATATATATATATATGTATATATATATATATATATATATATATATATATATATATATATATATATGTATTTATATGTGTGTGTGTGTGTGCAAAATTGTACACATTGTGCATATCTTCAAAACTGCTCTGTCAAGTAGTGTAAACAAACTGTGAAGATACTACAAAGTCCAGTTCTTATCTCTCTGAAATATGCTGAACTATTAAAATGTGATTTAATGACTCCAGAACATCAACTTAAAAATCACAACTTTTAACAAGTTCTGCCTGTACATCTAGCTTCTAAAACTGCATACTAACACTTTCTGTTTTCAAAAGCTGCTACAAATTTCCTTAAAGTATCTCTCCTGAAAGACACAGTTTTACATTTTTAGATTATATCATTTTACTAATCTGAATAATACCCATGGCGAGGACATAAATATGCCGGCAGCCTGAAACACTGATTCACCAAACACCTTTTACAATCTTTGCCAAAAGAACTGCATAGACATCAACAGACAGCATATTCACTCAGTTCAAATTGCAACAGCATAGTATTTAACTGTTTTTTTTAACTAATACTTAATATACTTAATGCAGGTTAACAGACCAACCAACCAAATGCAGTAGCATATTATCAAAGTTTTTTTTTGTTACTAATACTTAATACTGTTCATAGAATTCTGGCAAAAGACAACTTGAATTCACAGGTGTATATGGAGTTTGTTTCTTACCTCAGGGCAGGCTCTAGGCCCTTGCAGTCCATTGGATCACACAATGGAGCCCCCTCTGCTTTTGGTATCTGGTTTATTCCTCTCTAACCCCCTGTAGTCTCCCAGTTTCATAAAAGATGGACAGCTGCTGTGCTGGAGACAAGTGTTTCTACACACTAGGGAGAATAACAATGGTGATGGGCAAGTCTTAATTGATTACTGTACCCACTCTGGTTTGTTCCCAGGCTTCCACTTCTTATAGTCCTGCTAGATGTCACCTGATTCTTTTCTCCCAATTCTGTCTGACAGTGCAAGTGCACACATGCATGATCTTGCACAGAAAAAAAAAACAAAAAGAAAAAAATTCTATTGCTTTTTACTAAGCTTTTTAGGTTTTGACAGCCTGCTAAACTGAAAAAAAAAATAATAAAGATTGTCTGGAGCAGGTCAGCAGCCTAATCAGACAGTCATGAAAAGGGTTAACAAGCTTAAATATCAGAATGTGCTTCTAAAAGTGGTGCAGAGTTAAGGAAGTTATCCATTGTTGCATTCCATTGTTGCCTGCATCTGGGGCAGACCACTCCACCACCCTGCATTTAATAAGTCTCTGAGATATTCTCTGATGTAATGGAGCTCAAGGTCATGTTTTCTATTTAGCATAGGCTCAACAGTTGCGCAAATTCTACTCTTTGAAAACATAAGGCAAAATGAGCTTTCATATAAGCAGTTTTGGGTCTATAATAGTATTGAACAAATTAGCTATTTTTTTGGTATGTAAGAAAAATCCTTCTTTAACAAAGCCTCATGTTTCTCATTTAAATTAACTGTACTAAGGTTAAATGCCTTGAAATTACTTCCCATGTTGGAAACTAGTGGAATCATAGCTCTCAAGCTTCTGTCTTCAAAATGTGGAACACTACCTCTCATAATGTGGAAGAAATTGGCAGAATGTGGAACTCTTGTTAAAAGCTTGCTAACAGCTCAAATTATATAGATTGCGGGGTGGTTAAACATGTCAGTTTATGCTTATAAAAAGTTGTTTGATGAATTGATATGATTCAATATGATTTACTATAGATACCGATTAAAACTATTCTTAACACTAAATGTCAGACCGGCCTTTTTGGTGTGGAAAAATGAGGAACATGGACTTTTTAAGGTGCAAAATGAGGACTGTTCCTCATAGTGAGGTACAGGTGAGAATGAATGGCATCACTGTCTCTCCCTCTCTCTCTCTGGCTTCTGCCTCTGTGGCTATGATTCCATGTGTTATTCAATGAGTAGTTGATTGATAACAGTACTTTTTACTGTAATTGACATACTCTGTCAGTTTTATAATCATACAAGTCTCATATATTTCTTGCATTAGTTCAGTAATAATATCTTTTCCTAACTTGACTAACCTCAGAAAAAAATGTCATTGCACTTTGAACAATGGAGAAGGAATTTAAAACAAGGATTGATATCTCTGTTTTAATTATCAGTCTATAAACACTTGAAAAAACACAGCTAATGCATTGTACAGACACTTAAAAAAACTCAGCTAATGCACTATACAGACTCATGTTGGACTGTAGTAACAATATATATCTTTTGGAAGTGCAACTGTACCTCCAAGTCACTGCATTTCCAAGTTCAAATTATTATTTCAACATGAAATATGTGCTAATATTAGGAAATTTGCTCTGAATTATTCTTATATTTTTGTGAACAGAATTTTTACTGGCTGATTGAGTCACATGATACATGGCCATAACTGTATATACAGTGGTTCTTTGCAGTGAAAAAAAATGCACTCCAAAAAGTTATTAGTATTTTGGTGAATAGCTCTTGGATTCCTTTACAGTCTGCTTCCTGGACTTGTAGTTTTTGGTTTCCACACTTCTATCTGGATGCAGTTTGCAACATATTTGTTAAGCACATAAACATTAATAAACTTGGAATATATATCATATTTGACTGTACATTTTCTAAAACACTTTGTAATAATTTAATGAACAAACTGGAAAATTGTACCTTATCTATAGCCCTGTATCAGATGGTTACAGTTAACTGAATTACCCTCCCAAGTACTCATTTAAATCATCAGTCATCATGATCCTGGCTTTATGCACTCTCAGTGAAGAAAATATTACTAGGCCTTTAACTTGTATGGATAGTATTTCATTTAAGGAACAGTCTATATTTTGTGCTAAATTACTGAATGTTATTAAATAGCTCCAAATGATTTTCTAAATATGCAGAAACACATGCAAACATAAATGAAAAAAAAAATCAGTTTAATTTGTTTGTCAGAACCAACCAAACTTTAATAATAATTCATATTGAGATTTGGGGACTTCAGAAAGATTGATACAAATCTATGACAATTTTTTATAGCGATGGAGAATTTTTTTTCCTCTTAACCATGTTATTCTATTATTCAAATACAATAAATAGTTGCTTATAATGAATAAAGTATACAACAAAGACTGGATGTGCTATTTAGTTTTTCAGAAATTATCTTAAATAGTTCTATATTAACTAAGATAAGCAAAGTACTTGTGTATCTTATCAAATCTTCAAGCACTACTATAACCTCGGCATAATCTCAACGGTTACAAACAACAGTAATGTATTATTTAATTAACACTGGAAAGATGAAAGGAGAAAAAATACACAGTGATGGAGAATTGTGTATTTTTTCTCCTAACCATGTTATTCTATTATTCAAATACAATAAATAATTGTTTATAATTAATAAAATATACAACAAAGAGTAGATGTACTATTTAGCTTTTCAGAAATTATCCTAAATAGTTCTATATTAACTAAGATAAGCAAACTGCTTGTGTATTTGATCAGATCTTCAAACACTACTATAACCTCAGCATGATCTCAAAGGTTAAAAACAATAGTAATGCATTATTCAATTATACTGGAAAGATGAAAGGAAAAAAAAACATGAGTGCAACATGTAGCTAAGAAACAAGTGATATGAACTGATTACACAGTTCCACAAAGAAATTGTGCAAGCTTCACAAAAAGAAATCTGTCAAAACACTGTAGAGATAAGGATATAACTCGAACAACTAAAGACATGATTACTACTGACAGAAATATAATTAAAGGGAAATTAAATTGCGCGGAATTAAGCAACATACTTGTTGACAACCTATACAGTATTTCATAAAGTAAACTAACTAAACCCCCTTAAGTCATGTTAAGCAAAAAATTATGTGGAAATGGCCCAGTACTATGGCTATAGACACACTAATACATAAAGGGAGAGTTACACCAGGCCTAAACACTATCAGGCCCAATAGCCTAACAATATTTTATATGAAATTATGCTAACCACCCTACTTGAAAGTGTGAACACTGGCTCTAGACAACTGTCACTGTTGAAGTGGCACACCAAGGCCATGTGCAAAAATGGGAAAAAGGGGCTGTGGATGGATGGATGGATGGATAGATGGATGGATGGAGAAATCCAGAATGAATATAATCCAGAACAAGACAGGAAACCTATTTTTGTTGTATATGGAACTACATGTGGTTGCTAAAGGAAAATTTTGCCTTTTGAACCCTGTGGCATTCTATGAAGAGGAAATAAGAACACACAATGAAGAATTAACTTAAAAATTCCATGTTGTGCATCTCAGCTTTACAAGGGCATTTGTTACTATTCTTTGCTTATGGATAACACTCAATTAAATGTTTTAAATGCCAACTTTTTGGTGTTCGGTAGATAAAACACCAGTTAAGCAATAGCACACAATGAGTCAGGGTAGTGTTTATCCATCCACCTTGATGGGGGTTATCAGTGTCATCTCATAGAATGCTGTATCAGGGTCATTTCTTTGTGGTACATTTCCTCAGCTATAAACATGGAAACTGGACTTTGAGTAACCACATATGTTGTGTAACATAATTACGTTAATAAAAGTGGTGAAAGTTCTTCAAGATTGTGTACTTATGCAGTAGTAATGACATCATATTTAATATCAATACATTTATTATCATGAGAGTTGGTGAAAAGAGCACAAATTTTGATTACAAAATAAGTTATCAGATCATAGAGTATTACAATATCATTAAAAATCCAGGGACAGTGGTAGAAAACAATTTAAACTTTGGCCAGTACATACATCTACCAAAATTTGAAAAGCAGATTATCTAATATTAAACATGTCTGGTCAGTCCAGGAAGATCACTGTTCTACTGATCTGACCCATTATTGAATACAGCATTATGTTCTATAACATTCAAAGATGCCACCTGAAATAACTTCAAAAGTATTATAATTCCTTAAAAGAAAAATCATATAGTTGAAAAACTTGAACTATTTTTAAATTTTTCAACAAATGTTAATATTTTCTTTATTACTATTTATATTTGGAAGACCTCTACCTGGTCTATGTGCAATGTCTGATCTGTTGCTGCTGGAAGGTCTATGTCTAGAATGCCCTGGTGGGGATCAAACACCACATTAAGAAATCCAGTACTAAAAATATATCAACAATAGAAAAAAATCTGACGGATAATTTTGCAACACTCTCCAAGATTGTGGAATCAAAGTAAAGCAAGTCAGTCATTATTTTTTTAAATTAATCCTGATGTATATATGGGGAGTAGAATATATCAAAACAGGATTACAATATTCAAGCTTCTTGAAGGCAATTAAATCAAAATATTAACAATGATAAAGTGAAAGTTCACAGAGATGGATGTCATTGGTTTGATAGTATATTAGACTTTGTCCATGATAATCACCTTTAGAGAACATGGCTTACGCAGACATGTGATAATTGTTTGGCGTTTGGTTTATTTATTGCAAAATATTGCTTGTAATTTACTATGTGAAAGTCTTGGTTTCATGTGTAGTGATCAATTGTTGAGCGATTCATTGTATATAATGTATTTAAACATATATATATATATATATATATATATATATATATATATATATATATATATATATATATATATATATATATATATATATATATATATATATATCTTTGATTAAATAAGTTTTCCTTCTGTGTGCTTTAAATATGTTTATTTGTCCTAGAATATATATTACTTTTGTTGTTTACAACTTTAGTTGCTTAAATATACAACCATCTGTGACATCCAGATAATATCCCACTGAACTGCCACCAAATATTGTGATGTCCCCTACTATCCTTGGTCAGTAACACTGGAGCTTCAACCCTCACTACTGATTCTGATGTGAGACTGTCATTTAAACAGGAGTAATATTTCACAATTTCCCCTTAAGAGCATAACAGGAACATGCTCTATAGCCTGGCACTGGGCTGTATTCTTCTGTTCACCCAAAGTATAACTCCTTATTACACACTTGAAAGCAATGTGTCCCAGTTTAAGACCTCTGGTACACTCACACTTAAATAGATTAAATCTCACACATCCAAACACTTCTGGGAAAGCCTGACGCAGATTTTCAGCTGTGTCCCTTCCCCAAAATAATGCAGTAATGCTGCCACCAATCAGAGTGTCTTCATGCCTTTTTAACAGGGTGCCCAATTGTTAAAATTAAATATTAAAACAAATAGTAGCAAATGACCTAAACAGCCAGGCTTTTAGAGTGGGCTGGGAAGTTATCAAGAAAAGTATAAACACTCTCAAATTACTAAAGAAAACACTGGTTGACCAGCCATAATGTAAGTTAATAAAATATTTAATAATGAGCAAAATTATAAAAATATAAAACAGTAATTCCAAATAAACAAACAGAACTCAGTCACCAGGAAAATTAAATCAATACTGAAGGATAGAATACAACACTTACTAAAACTCTAACTGATCTAGCTAATTAGTTATAAATTCCTATCTGACTTAAAACACTGTCCCTGATATAAACTAAATAATTACAATAGAGTAAAGGCAGGCTTACTCTATTGCAATTATTTAGTTTATATCAGGGACAGTGTAAAGGCAGGCTTACGCTTATCCACGGTGGTGCAGCGGTAGCGTTGTTGCCTCACAGCAAGAGGTTCTCCCGTTCGAATCTCGGCTGGAGTGCAGGGAGTGCCTTCTGTGTGGAGTCTGCATGTGCTCCCCATGGCTGGGTGGGCATTCAAAAGACATGCATAAATGTACGTGCCTTCATTGAAGGTTGAATGTCGAGCTGGTACCTCGGCGTTTGTTAAAATCTACTGCCAATCATTAGCAGACCGGAGTTCTGCTGTGGCGACTCCTAACTGGGAAAAGCCGAAAGACAACAACAACAGTAAGGGCAGGCTTACAGTTCTTGGCAAGTCCTTTTGGGTATCCACTGCACAGTACATCTGTAAACAACTCAAAATTGGCTATAATTGTAACTGACAACTGACAGTTGACTGTCTTCAGCAGGCTGTTTTATAGCATATCCTAACTGTCACAACTGTTCCAGTTCTAATTTTCATTTTATATTTTAAAAATCAACAAACAGCCGTTTACTAAAGTTCCTTCCTGTCTTTCAGCTTCTGATAGTGACACATAGCAACTATCAACATTCCAATGACATCATCTGCAGATGAGCTGAATCTCAGACACTTTGCCTTTAGAATCTTTCTTCACAAACATGTGCAGTTAGAAATGTAAAAGCACACTGTTCAAGTTTTTAAAACATTCTGTACAAACAGATTATAAATTAGGTCTATATTAGAAGATCGAATGTTTAGGTGATTGAACACCTGAACATCAATCTTCTAATATCGAAAGCAAAAACCGGCGAATGGCTGATTTAACACAGGGAAAGATTTCCCTTGGCCATTCACCGGAGTTTGCTATTTCCCTACTGTTGAGCGATCTCAGAGTTGGTATATTTAGTTAGGGGGGAGTGGGGGGCACAGCCCCCCACGTTGGGGTGCAGGGGGTGAAGCCCCCCACTTAATTTAGATGTAAAGTAATGTTTTTTGTGTTGTGGCCAAGGGACGTGTTTCCTTGGGACATTCGACATTGTGCAATTCGATATCAGAAGATCGATGTTTAGGTGTTCGATCACCTAAACAGTCAGTCTTCTAATATAGACCCTTATAAATCAATATGTAAGAACTTATTCACAATATCATAGCTAGTCATGCTGGCATAAAATACACAAGTTAAACTGAAATTATGTACAAAAAACTTCAGCCAGACATGCTAGCACAGATGACAAGGTCTAATTTCTTCACACCATCAATAAGTTCCTTAGGGTTCTACTTTTCCTGTGTGCATCTCATCATGTAATTTGTTACCATTTCTATATCAGGGCAGCAAAAGAAGCGGGATACAGCAAGACAGTGTCATAAGAGGAAATGTCAGAATCAAATTTCAGACAGGCATGCCATAATAATATTTTTAAAGTATCTTACTCTAGGAGAGCAGTGAGTTTAAGAATGCTTCTCTTAAGGAAAATATGGATTTTTGTGATTACTGCACTTGTGATTTCATTATCTTGCATAATGGTTTAAATACTGTTGTACAATATAAACATCTTGCAAAGCACAAAGCTAATTCTGAGTTAAACAATTATTCATTGTTCATCCAAAATATCAATGACTAAATAGACCGGATCACAAAACCCAATAAATAGAGCTGTAGTTAAAGGTGAAATTTTATTCTGAGGGTTAACGGTGTAGAATGACTCATCCTTTGATGTTAATGACAATTGTAATAAGGCAATGAATGAAGTGCTTCTAGGTACTGAAATAGTAAAAGACTATGCAAGCACACTTACTGAAGCTAACAGTCCCATAGAATACATAGCAAAGAAAAGAATTGTTGTCCTAAGAAAACAAAATTAAGAGATGAAACTGAAGGAGTAAAAGGTAGCATTCACTGAAAAGAAATAGGATTCTTATTCTGATAAGAAATTTCCAGAACTCCTTACTTGTGAAGATGTGGCTGCAGTTACAGGAGTTTATTAATTAATGCTGATTAAAAAAATGTACATAAAATAATAGAAAAATATCTCTTTGTTGTTGGAATTTCTCTCAGCAGCCATTTAGTTTTTCTGACAGCACATTAGCTGTGATAAGATTGTGTAAAGGTGCCATTAAATTTCTGCAACAAAAATATAGAGATGGGGATCTACGAAGGGGAACATGACAGCTTTCTGAATGTAATATTCTATGATTCACAATCACTTGTGTTGAAAACTGGCTAGACTGAATTTTGACTTCCTGCTTTCCCCCAGTGCTGTTTATGACTGTGGATTCAGTATTAGTATATAAGTTAGGGGTTTATGGACGTTTTCCCCCTATGTGGTGGGTACAGGAAAAATAATTCTACAAAAAAGAAGTTTGTTTGCATTCACTGGAAGCATTTTTTAGCATAAATGATTTGTGATAATAAGTCTCAGAAAATGCCAATGGAGAGTCAGTATTACTCCCTTTGGAATTAACTGCATTCATCAATCATCATCAGCCCCCTTTTTCCCATTTTTTTACATGGGGTTGGGGTACCATTTTAACTGTTGCCAACCCTCTCAATTCATTGCCACACTCCTGCCTTTTACAACACTCATGCCTGCCTGTCACAGATCTTCTTTCACACAATCCATCCACCTCTTTGCTGGACATCCTCGCTTCCTCTTACCTTCTTCCTGTCTGTCCCAAATCTATCTCACCAGATTGTCTTCTGGTTTTATACACATGTACCCAAACCTCCGTAATCTGTTCTTTTTGATCTTTTCTGCAATTGGAGCTATGTTGGCTTCTGCTCTTATGTACTCATTTCTTCGTCCGTCCCACAGTGTGCATCCTATCACCTTTCTCAGACACTTAATTTCCATCACCTCTAGCTTCTTCAACTGTTCTACCTTTACTGCCCAGCTTTCTGTACCATACAGTAGTACTGGTTACACCACTGTCTTGTACACCTTCTTTGGCATTCTTCTGTCATAGACTACACCCGATACTCTATGCCAGTTGGCTGCAGTCCCTCTGATTCTAGCTTTGACCTCTTCATTCAGACTACCCATCTCCTCAACTACTCCTCCCAGATACTTGAAGCTGTTTACCTGTTCCACTATCTTCTCTTCTATCTCTATTCTAAGCTTCTTCTGATTTCCCAGTTTTCTGCCATTACCACCATCGTATCTGTGCTTAGTTTCATTCCATGTGCCTTCAGATTTGCATTCCATTCCCCTATCCTTTGCTGAAGTTCTAACTCAGAGTCTGCCTGTACTTCCACATCGTCCGCATACAGCAGCTTTGTTGATCCATCCCCTCCAACCTGTTTGCTAATGTAATCCATCACCAGTATGAACAGCAGTGGGCTCAGAGCTGAACTCTGATGTACACCCACACCCACTGGGAACCCCTCTGTGAGGCTGAACACTGTCCATACTTGAGTCACTGGGTCCTTGTACATAGCCTGCACTAATTCTACCAATGTTTCAGGGACTTCAAACCACCAGAGTAGTGCCCAGAATAGCTTTCTTGGGATCTTGTCATATGCTTTCCCCAAGTCTAGGGATGCCCAGTTGGACTCTCTCCTCATCTTTAGCTTCTTCTCAAGTATCTGTCTCAATGCAAACATGGGTCAGTTGTGCTGCATCCTGATCTGAATAAAAACTGCTCATCTCCCATCTTACATTCTACTACTGTGCGTATCCGTTTATCAGTCACCCGCTCCAGAACTTTCATGCAATGTGATAGGAGTTTGATACCTCTGTATTGCCCACAATTGTGAATGTCCCCTTTGTTCTTTTACACTGGCATGACTATGTTTATTTATCAGTCATCTGAGATACGCCTTTCTCTCCACACTGCTGTTAGTACCCTCAGGAGCCATTTCTCCCTATCTCACCCAGCATCTTTATCATATCTGCTGTGACCTCAGCTGAGCCTGCTGTTTTCCTTGACTTCATCTTCCTGAGTGCTGTTCTTACTTCTTCTAGGATGGGCTCCTCTTCTTCTCTCATCATAGGCTGTTTCTGGGGCAGTACAGCTTCTGTGGGGTTTTCTTTATTCAGAAGCTGCTGGAAATACTCCTTCCATCTGCCTTTGATGTCCTCTGGGCTGGTGAGCAGGCTGTTGCTGGCATCCCCTATGAAGGGTGTCTGTCTATCTTCTTTATCGTTCTGTCTTTGCCTTGCAACCTGATATAGTTTCTTTGTGCCCCTTACTGAGTCACTTTCCAGAAGTTGGTAGAGTACCTCTGATGCCCTATTCTTTGCTATTGCAACTTCTTTCTTTCCTTCTTTGTTAGCCAACCAGTAGTCCTTCCTAGCCTGGTCAGTCTTTTCTGTCTCCCACTTCTTCTTGCACTCCTTTTTTCTTTTGATGACTTCCTGGACTTCTACATTCCACCACCAGCTTTCCTTATGTACATTATTTCCATACTTTGCTCGGCCACATATCTTTTCTGTAGTCCTAACACATGCTGTTTTTAGGCACTGCCATTCTTCTTCAACTCCACCTATTTCCTCCTCTTCTTGGGGTGCTAGAGCCCTGAATAATTCCTTGAACTGTTGTACTTTCTCTCCAGTCAACTTCCCGGTCATCAGCCTGGTCTCTGTTGACCTTAGAGCCTTCTCTGACCACTGCTTGCAGCTGATTGTGACAACTAGTGGTTTATGCTGTGGGATGACTGTTTCACTGGGGATGACTTTACAATCATGGATTCTGCCCCAGTGCCTTTTCCATACTAGGAGGAAGTCTACCTGAGTTGCATGTTGACTACTCTTGTACATGATCTTGTAACTTTCTCTCTTTCTGAACCATGTGTTGTTTACTATCAAGCCATTTGCCAGACAGAAGTCTAGAGTGGCTTCTCCTTCTTTATTCCTTTTGCCCCACCCATGTGGACCCAGGCAGTCCTCATATACTGTTCTGTCTGTCCTGATATGTGCATTCAAGTCATCCATTATCCACACTAATTCATGTTGTCCTACTTTATCTAGTAGGTCCTGCAACTGCTGTCTGATTGCACTCTTTTCCTCACTATCACAGCCCTGCTGTGGGGCATAGGCTGAGATTATGAATACTGCCCTATCATTACACTGGAGTTTGACTGGCATGAGTCTGTCATTAATTCTAATGATATCTCTTACTGCCTTCTGAAGCCTCTCTCTCACCACAATTCCTACACCATTTCTAGGCTGCCCTCCACTGAGTAGTAGACTCTGGGTCTGAAGCCAAGTGGCTTTGCTGCACTGCCCTTCCATCTTGTCTCCTGGATACATAGGATGTCCAGCCTCCTCCGTATCATCATGTCATCCACTTCCAAGCTGCATCCTGTCAGTGAACATACATTAAGTGTAGTAATTCTCAGTTCATGTTTGGCAGGTTGGTTGGTTTTACGTCCAGCTTTCGCTCAACAAAGCTATCCCAGGTAACCCAGGCTGGATAACCAGATACTGTCCAGCCAGTAGCTTATTGACCCAGGGCTTCTGGGCTTTGTGGTGGGCACACACTGGCCAATAGGGGCACATACACCTCCCCACCGTTAGCACGGGTACCTGGCATGGGTCAGAGTAGGCCGAGTCCTCAACCCACTTAACTACCCATGCCCATTTTTGGCGACATTAGTCAACATGACCAAATCACCTAGAGACATATTTTACACAGTTGAGTGTCTAGCCCTGCCATGGTGCGCAGTCTGTGATCCATGTTCTTCTATCTTGAGGATACTGCACACCACAGTAGATGCCCAAAGTGGTTGGTCTGTATAACTCTTTCCCCTAGAGGGCACCACGTAGAGCCTGTGCTGCTGCCCACAACTCCATTCATTGGTGAGTTTGAGATGGAAACACTCAGCATAATTTCCAGACATGGGAGAAACCCAACAGAGACACAGGGAGAAAATGCAAACTCCAAAGAGGCATTGGACAGAGGTCAGGATCGAACCTTGTACCTTGTGCATGGGAGGCGAAGACCTTAATCACTAAGTTATATGGACTTGGAGTTAACTGCATTGGTTACTTTAATTACATAGATGCAAAATAGGTTGTTAAAGCTCTAACATTTGATCCTCATAATTTCTTTATAAACATTTATTACTGAAATGGTAAAGATACAAAATGGAAGACAATACTGAGAACAGATATCAATTCTTGAAATTAAATAGTAAGGAACATGCTTAAATGTGCTTTGAAAAGATGTACAAAATCTGTAGTTGCTTTTTTTTCCAGCAAAGATGCAGCAAAGTTGAGAAATGTGAAAATTATGTATTAAAACCTATGTTTTCTGTGCAGATTCAGCAAAAAAAATGTAAAATAAAAAATAATACAAAAACCTACATGAATAGTTATAAAAACATGATTGTTGTAAAGTTGCAGCACCAATGGTACTTGTAAAGCATAAAATGTGACAAAAAAACTGCATAGAAACTGTAACTCTTTTTTTTTTCATGTGGGAAATACAGCAGAGCTTCAGTGTCTGCTTACTGCCACACATGCACGCAGACATTTCAGATCATCTACTGTTTGAATGCATATTTTTATTAAGAAGGAGGGAGACAGCAACCTCTTGAAATGATACCAGAAGAGGGAGTAGATTGCTAAAAAAATGTGCTGATGTCATATCTTCCAGTGCTGACTGATTCCATGATACCTCACAGAGCCAAGATGCAGTGTCTCTTTTCTTAGAGAATCTACCCAGCAATCATTTCAGTTTAGTTGCCCCTTAAAATGGGTGCTCGATGACTTACTACTACCCTGAAACAATAAGTTTATTACAGTTTATTTTGCCTGTTTATAGCTAGTACTTTTTAAGGTAGTGGTAGACAGGGGTCAAGTAGCACTTTTCTAGAACTGTTGTTAGGAATTGCCAGCTAATTTTTCTAAATGCCATTTGTCTGTTTAAAACCTTTTATGTTATAACTTTTAGTGTAACAATTCTGTCTGTATAATTATCAGACTGCATTGCCTAATTTCTTAAATGAAAAAAATATTTAATTTCAAAACCTTGTATCTGGTTGTTTAATTCATTTACAGAAGGTCAATGAACTGAAGAGGTGAATTTTAAAAGCTGGCATTAACTTTTGTGAGAGAGAGATTACTTACTTAAGCTGTTATAAGGTATTAGACTAAAGCTGGCCCATTTTTAAGAATTTCAAGTAATTGTGACCTAGCTATGCCAGGCAGGTCCAGCTGGTGGCAGGCACCAGTAGGATCAAGAGAGTTTATGTCATTAATATAGTTTATTAGCTTCTTCTGAAAATTATTGTGTTTGTGTGTGAAAGAAAATATTTTAGTCTAGCTATAGTTACTGTTAGTGAGGTAGCACTGTAATAAATTAGGTGAGAATGAGGTAGGTGACTCTCTAGGGAGTCAGTGGTTTTAACCCTATTTTTCATTTGTGAAGCATGGAGACTATTTTGGTGTGTCTGGAATTTGTTATTAGCGTAATGCAGCAGTGTTCATTTGCTATATGCCCTTAAGGCCATTTTTCTCATGTATGGATTTTGTGACCACTATCACAGGGCAGTGGAAGTGGACTAAAGTTGATATACATAACATATTGATTAGAGGCATCAGGAGAGCATATAATATTGGATACACCCTATAATGTTTAACAAACTTGGAGATATTGTGGAATCAAATGCTATTTAGTGACACATTTGAAGAAAGTTCTAAAGATCCTATTCCAAAAGACAGCAATGTATGTGAATACCAATTTTAATGTCAGGAAGCAAGATGTGGTTCAGGTAAAAAAAAAAATAACTACAGATTATGCACATTCTTTTTCATGCAATTCTCCCATTATTTAAAGCAGGGGTGTGCAATAATTTTGGTTCAGGGGCTGCATATCATACTTGGCAACATTTGGGAAGGCCACATTACCACATCTAACAAATGGAGACAGTCACACCAGCCCTAAACAGTTTCAGACTCATTAGCCTAAGCAAGACATGCATCTGTCTTGTATATCAGCCACAGTTAAAGCAGCACACTACCTCCGTTAATGAACTGGAACATATGACAAAACAGTAGTGGTTTCAGATTCACTGTATTCTTGATATGACTATGAAAAAATTAGCTTGCAGCTAACAATATAAGAGCATTAAATCTTTCTTCTTGTGATGGCTATGCAAATGTAATGGAGAAAACTATTTTACAAATGACAATGCCTCAACTGTGAAAATCCAGGATAATGTTGCCAAAAACACTGCATGATATATGTCAAATGACAAACAATAAAAACAGCATTGTAATAAAAGGATAGTGTTCAAAGATATTTATGATTGTCACAGTATTAATGTTGTTTATGCAGCAGTATGCATGACCTGCACAAGTTTTTATATTGGTAAGACCTCACGAAGATTATCTTTATTTATTTATTTATTTATTTTACATTTGTTGACCGAGCTAGTCTAGCTGGATACATGTCCATTTTCAGTAGAGGCCCGGGGAGAAAAGCTACACGTATTTGTACAGAGTTAATAGATGCTAAAAGATTAGAAGTTATACATTGTTGTCAAAAAAAAAATCAAAAAAATATAAGATAATACAAAAGTTTTAACAAATAATGTAGAATAGTAATCCAGTTCTGTAAGGTACAGAGATACATTTTACTTATATACATATATATATATATATATATATATATATATATATATATATATATATATATATATAATTTGTGTGCAATAGGATGGATTGTTAATTTGTAATAGGTAGTAAATGAAGGAAGGGTGAGATAAGTGAGTGTGGGGGGGGCAATTAGTCAGGGTTAGTACAGGTGCATAGCCAGTGATTATTGAGATATGGTTTTAGATGTTTTTTAAAAAGAAAAAGAAGTCTGAGCTGTGATATTGGAAGGAAGTTTATTCCATAATTTTCCTAGAGAGTTGGAGAACAAGGAGTCACCTGCTGAGTTGTTGGATTTAGTAGTATTAATCAGCAGTTTGTTTGAGGAATGTAGATTTTTGAGATTATTATAAGGTGTGATGAGGCTAGAGAGTATAGGAGTATTGCTAGGTTGATACAGGGTCTTATGAGCTATTGTAAGCTGGTGAAATTGAAGCTGGTTAAGGAATTCAAGCCAGTTTAATTGTTTAAGATTAAGACAATGATGGGTTGTGAAAGGAGAACCTGTAGCAAATCTAGCAATATTATTATAGGAAGTTGTTAGTTTCTTGAGGTTATTTTTAGAGATATTAGTATAAATGAGATCGGCGTAGAGCAGAGTGGATAAAACGTGAGTTCTAGCTATAGCAGACCTAGCTTCTGGAGTAAGATAGGGTTTGATTCTGTAAAGGGATCCCAGTTTCTTATTAATTAATTTTATTGTAGCGTTTATGTGTATCAAAGTTTAGATTGTTGTCAATTGTTATTGCTAACAGTTTAGTGGTAGGGTCAGGTGAGATAAGGGTACCATTATTAGAAGTGAGATTGAAATGAGAAGAGATGGACTTTTGGGTTGGGGTGAAAAGTAGCAATTTAGTTTTTTGGGATTTAGAAGGAGGCAGTGGTGAGAAAACCATTGTTCTACAGTGTTGAAGGCTTTTTGGGTAAGGGACTGAAGTTCGGTTGGTGAGGTAGCTGAGCAGATTAAGGTCAAGTCATCTGCATATTGAATGCAGGTGGAGTATGGAATAGCAGATTGCAGGTCATTAATGAAGATAGAAAATAAGAGTGGGCCTAAAATAGAGCCTTGTGGAACACCAAGGGAGATTGGGAGGTGATTAGATAGTTCATTTTGCCAGAGTACAGCCTGCTGACGGTTATCAAGGTAAGATGTAAACCAGTTCAAAGATAGAGAATCAAGTGAAAGAGACTTAAGTGTATGCAGGGGAAGTTGGTGGTTAACCATATCAAAAGCTTTGGATAGGTCAATGAAGACTGCTGATGAAATACAGTTGTTGTTGAGGTTGTTGTTGATGCAGTTTGAGAATGATAGCAGGGCAGTGGTGGTTCTATGGAAAGGTCTGAAGCCATGTTGGCAGTTAGCAAGTAGGTTATTTTGGAGAAGGTGGTTGAGAATTTGTTTGTGGATGCATTTCTCCATAATTTTGGCTATAGGGGATAGTAAAGCTATGGGACGATAGTTGGAGAAGTCATTGGAGTTTCCCCCTTTATGTAGTGGGATGATATGAGAGATTTTCCAGATTAATGGGACATCTCCTTCTCTTATAGATCTATTTATCAGAATGGAAATAGGGTAGGCAATGGCCTTAGCTCCTTTTTGCAAGAATTCTGCTGGGAGTTTGTCGGCTGATGGGGTGGTAGGTTTTAATTTTTGGAGAAGGGAGGAAATGTATGAAGTAGACACAGGTTGGGGGTGGAATTGAGGGGGTGGATTAGTAGAAGAAGTGGGTAGGTTAGATATATCAGGTGATAGGTGGCTATCTAGAGTTTGGATGGTATCTGTGAAGAAACAATTAAAGGCATTTGCAGTTTGTATCAGATTCTTGGGGTTAGAACCCTGAGGATTGGGTGTAATCAATTGGCCTGGGTAGAGAAGATTATTAATACTATTCCAGAATTTTTTTGGTTGTCTGAGAGAGGTTTGTTGCAGTTGGAGATAATAATTATTTTTATCTAGCAGGATGGCTCTTTTTGTGCTGTTTCTATGTTCTCTAAAGGTTTGATGGTCTATCAGATTCTTAGTAGTACACCATTTTGCCCAGTATTTATTTCTAAGTAGGATTTTTTGTTTAGTATTGTTAGTAAGCCAAGGGGCTGGTTTAGCTTTGATTCTAATAGAACGAGTTGGAGCGTGATGATCCAGGATGGCTAAGAATGTAGAATTAAAGTATTCCAATGCTTCGTTTAGAAGGAGAGTTTTTAAAGGTGTCCAATTACATTGATTGAGTTCTGCTTGGAAAAGTTCTGGGTTAAAATGCTTTTTAGAGCGTATTGCTCGGAAGGTGTTAGGGAATATTATGTTGGTTTTATGTCTGATAATATATGTTAGAAAATGGTCACTAAGGTCGTCTGGAAGGATTCCTGTTGTGTAGGTTTGCTGAGGAGTATTAGTAAGTATCCAATCTAAGGTGGTTGCTTTGTTATTGATTTTATTGGTTTTGGTAGGGGATTTTATAAGTTGTGAAAAGCCATAAAGGTTAATATGGGTGGTGGGGTTGTTATTTGTACAGGAATTCCAATCAATGTTGAAGTCCCCAAGAATTATGGTTTCTTGTGGGATATTACTAGAAAGCCAGCTGAGAATATCTCTAGAGTATTGTTATTGTTTCCTGGGGGAAGATAAACACAGATAAAGTTTATAGCTTTACTTGTATTTAGCTGTAGTTTGGAGAAAATTATTTCTGCACTAGTGTTTGTGGGTAAGTTAAGATTAAGTGTACTGACTTGTAGCTCATTTTTATAGAGGATTGCTACTCCTCCTCCCTTTTTGGAAGTACGGTCGAGTCTGATGATATTATAACCAGGTGGGGAGATTTCATTGTCTTTAATGGTGGGTTTTAGCCATGTTTCTGATAAACATAGGATATCAAATGGATGAGCCTGTAAGAGGGCATGAAGTTGAGCAATTTTGTTACAAATACTGCATATGTTTAGATGTGCAATTAAGAGTGAGTTGGTAGGTTTGGTAGGTGATGGGGTTATATAATTGTCTTGGCAGTTATTTGTTGTGGTAGGGTGATTGTTAGGGCCAGGGTTTGGGTGGATGTCACCATCTAATAGAGATTGATGGGGTGTAAAAGGTTTAAGTTGTTGTGGCTTGCAGTAGAAATCAAATACTTTTCTAGCTTTTAGGTTAGAGAAGTTAATATGTGTAAGTCGATGATATTTGGCTAATTGGTAGCTGGGTTTGAAAATGATACTTAGGAAGTAGTAAGAAGAAGGTTTTGTAGGTGATGAGGTGTGCTTGGATGGTAATGGTAGGGTATTGTTAAGAGAATATTCATAGGAGGTAATGAGATAAGTGGTGGCTAGAGGGGGTAATAAGAAAACTCACATTAAAATTTGAATTTTGTGAGGGATTATAGGGATAGACATTCTAAGGATAGTGAGTTGAATAGAGAAATGGGAGGTAGGAAATAGAAGTACTGTAGAGAAATAGTAGTAGAATCGGTGTTAGGAGAAGGAGTGATTAGTGATGGTTTGAGTGGGTGGGTTATGAAAGAAAGGGGTTGGGTGTACTAATTATGTGTTTTGTATGATAGGTGTAAATTTTGGAGGGGTGTGTTCTGTGGGTGGATAAATGTAGGAGCACTGGAGTAGGGTGGGATTTGGGGGCAGGGTAGGGGAGCGGAGAGAGCCCGAAGGGCGAACGGAGTGGGATGAGACTAGAGAGAGTTCTGTCAAGGAAGACAATCAGTGAAGTCTGAGGAATTCAGCAGGTAAGTTTGGTAGAATGGGAGTATGAGAGGGAGAGAGTGAGAGAAAAAATAACGAAGCTGGTAGGAAGAGATTAAGGCTGTTAGAGAATAGCAGGAAAAAGGATACGTGGAATAAGGAGAGATGGTAAAAAGGTCAGTGAAAAAGCAAAAATTAAAGAGCACTGTGCTTTAAGTAAACATAGCCTATTATGTCAAGGCTTCTTACAATTTAAGTTGTTTGTACTGGAACAGGTGGGGAAATTCTTTGGGGACAATGACACTTTGTTAGAGTTCTGTGAACTGAAATGGCAATTGATGTTAAATGCGGAGTTACCCAGGTCTAAATGAGAACTTCATTATAAAATGTGCATTATGTTAGTTCAGTTAAACTCTGAGCCATGATCTCAACTTTCATTTACATTGGGCACCTTGTATGTTTCTGTTTGAAATTCACATTTACGTGATAAGTATTGGTTGCTGATTTTTATTACCTCTAGTGTCCTTCACTGAGAGGCTTTTACAGTAATTATTTTTTGACCTTAGGAATTCCTTTGTGTTATTGGCTGCTGTGAGTGTGCCAAGTATTCTATTTATTTGACTTCCACACTGTTTTTTTTTTTTTTTTTTTTTTTTTTTAGATTTTCTGATAAAGTTCTTCACACAAGTAAAGAATAAAAGCACTTAACACTGGTTTGGCTTCCTTCGATGCAGTTCTATTTAAGAAGTTTTTGTTTATAAGTTTTTTCTTCTTTATTTTGTGCGGTTTTTAATATAATAAACAATAAAAACAGTTGTGCACAGTTGTAATAGCAGATCAAGATTTACTTTTCACAGTATTCATTCTGGAGAAGAGCTACCCACAGCAGTGCATGCTGCCAACAAGTGCAGCAAATTTCACAGCATGGTCTGTGAAATATAGATATATTTCTGAAGAAACTTAATGTCATAAAACTTCAGAACTGTGTTTTATATAAAAGGTTTCTTTAAATCACTGCTTTGAAGCTGTGCTCTAACTACATCATTTCGGGAACAGTTTAGGGATCAACTTCAAATGGCTCCCCAAAGACCTTCATTTTAATTATTTAATTATGGTGTTTTTGAAAGTCTTTAAACCTTTAAAGACTTTACAACAAATGTGAATAGTAGGGAACTTGTATTTTATATAATTCACTATATCAGCAGATCTTGTAATTAAGGATGAAAAAAATCCTTGGAGTAATGCAACTGCAGCAGTAGGAGCTTTTGAATGACTGCAGCTACATGTTCATACAGTTTAACCAACCGATCCCTCCCCAATTGTGTGATGTTTTGGACTGCTAACAATTTGGTGATGCTGACAAGAAAAGTCAGGTTATTAAATGCAGGTCATCTTGCAAGAGTGTGGCATCTTTACCATTGTTGGTCATGACGGATTTTATATCCTCACATAATTACCAGGTGTCTAGTGCTGATGCCCTGATCAACCATCAGAAAATGGCAGAAATAAATCACATCAGCATTTCTTCAAGAAAGGCTTTAAATCACCTATGATTCAGACTCCTTGATCTTATAAAGTTAACAGTTTCAATGACCTTTCCCATGACATTTCTCATATCAAGTGCTTTGGTACACAGGATCTCTGGGTGAATTACACAGTAATGTTCTATGAGTTCCTGTAGCACTAACTTCATAATTAAAATTACAAATCCTCTCTGCTTCCCTGTCATGGAAGGAGCCCCATCAGCTGTGACCATAAAAAGTTTGGCATAACTCTGCTTCATTTTCTTCAGCACCCATTTCACTTGATCAAAACTGTACTTTCCATTTGCAGTGCCTTTCATTGCAGGAAGCTTGCAGTTTGTCCAACAGATCATCAGATTTGTTTTTAAAGATACAGGGAATACATTTTTAACTGTTTCCTGATTGACCAGTACTTTCAGCAGATGGACAGGTGTTTTGTCCATCAGGAGTGTTAAAGAGATTTAGAAAGATGTCCCTCCTTTTTTATTATAGTCAAGAATTATTATGGGACATTGGTTGTCTAGGAAAAACAGTTAGAAATGTGAACAGTCTGTTATTGTATTTGTCCTTGCTTTTATTACAGGTTCTGTAATGAATGGAGTGTTGTTGTACAAAGGATAATTTACTGCATGTGAGATTATGAGAAACCAATACAGTGTTAGAGAATGCAAGGTAACAGTTTCAGATGAAAATTGCATGAGGTAAAGTCAACTGATGTTCTGATTTGTACTGTATAAAATTAATCTTGGTAGTCTTCCATGTTAGATTTGCCTTTGTCTGTTCTCAGTAGGTCTCAATTCTATTCCGAAAAATGAAGCTTCTTGCCATGACAATGATTTTCTATCTCAATGTATTTACTGATGACAGGCAGTGGGACACCGAAATACTGCCAGTCCAGCTATCTGGAATTTTGTAAATAATTCTATGTCATTTGTGAATATTGATATGATTTATACAGAGGTGTGTGTATAGTACTGAGCTAAAATGTAACCACAGCATGCCCTATTGGAATAGAAAAGGAATGTACCTGCACTATTGTGACTGTTTAGATGTATATGTTTAATGTAAACTGGAACACAGGAGGTTAACTTGAAAAAAAATCAGAGAAAATAGTTGAAATTAAATTGTTTATTGCATCATAAAAGTTAGTTTCAATGCATCAAGGAAACAGGATGCCTAGAACTAGGGTGACTTCTGCATTGTTTTGTAAGTGTTTTCTTGTTTTATGTCTCCTAGCTATTGCAAACACCTGAAGGCTATGTGTTTTCACAGAGAGATAGTAAATTCTGTTAGTTCTGACAATGGGGGTTTAGCTTGGGAACTAAAGTCAGGTGACAAAAGGTGATGTCATCCAAGCTAACCCAGCAGTAATATTTTATATTAATGTAAGAACTCTCTCAGAGAGAGACTGTGAATTTTGCATTTTGTCATTGATCATGAAACATCCCCTCACCTTCTGCACTTACCTTGTTGTAAGTAAGCTTTTAGGGCATAGTAACTCTTTTAGATTCAGATAGGAATATTGTAAAGTATAGCTTAGATTTTTTTATATTTATTTGAGACTGTCCTGCAATGTTGTTTTAAATATTTCTTGTGATTTTGAACTGTGATGTAACAGATTACTTACTGAGTATTGTCTCGTTCTTTTATTAATTATTAGATATATTTAAACCTTTTAATTGTGGCTGGTTTGTTTAGAGATATTTACGCTCTTAGAGTACTTGCATATCTATTTGGTGACACTGTACAGGCCACTCCTAAATAGCCTTGCTCTTGGTCAGACTACCATTTGGATTAATAGTAACATTACACAGTTGGATTGGACACCCTTTGCTAAGGGCCTTAAAGTAGCTGATAAGAGTTGGCTTGTGGCAGTGAAAACTACCTTATAGTCTGAGCAGAAGGGAGCATAGCTAGTAAACCTGTGCCAGCCTTTCCCAGGTGTGTGTGTGTGTGCTTGTATATAAATCAAATCTCAAGGAGTGTGCATGTCAGCTACTTGGGCAGGGACATGTAGAACTGGTTGGGCAGAGAGGGTACTGGATATCTTGGTTTAGCCACTCAGCTGAGTTCTCAACCCTATAGCTGTGCCAGTTGGGAGTCTTATTGGGGATCTGGAGAAAGAGGGAGAAACCAGCCCCGGACTGACTGTGATCTCTTAAGGAAAATTGCAGTTTATTGTGTGTGTACTTGTCATCCTCCCAGTGTGCACGTTCTTCCTGTTGTCAGTGGTGAGGATTGAGGCTCCTTGATTACTGGGCCAGTGCAGGGGTGTCACAGGCAGTATTAGGGAACTCTTAACAGGAACTATGTATTGATGGAGATTAAGGTCCATATCCTTTAATATTTTAAGTTCTAAGATATAGCATCTGTCTAATTCTTATACAGTCTATTTGACTAGCTGTTTATTGCTGTGCATACTTTGGTCTCATTCTTCTGGACTGTTTGTTGCACTTTATAAATCTTGTAACAAGAACTTTCAGACTTGATTATCAGTAGCTTATCTGCTATACTGATTAATGTATTCTTGAACACCAGAATCAGCTGCTTTTACCAAGGAGAATCTATGTTGTTTCAGCTCTGCCGCATTTTCTTTAATAGCTGTTTACCACAGTTCAGAGGATTACACAAACAACACAATAATTTGTTAAACTAAAATGCTGTCTTATTTAATTACTTTATTTTTTATAAGATGATGACTGTAATTCAGTAGATCACACAATTAACCTGCACCTTGTTTACAGAAACTAACACAATAATATCCTTGCAGACTATTATAGGTAATGTTTGTTTTTCTTTTGGCTTTTCCTGGTTAGGGGTCACCACAGCGGAAGTCCGGTCTGCTAATGATTGGCAGTTTATTTTTTTATGGTGCCCAGCTGCCAGCCCGACGCCCAACCTTCAATGAAGGCACGCCCATTCACGCATGTCTTTCGAATGCCACTTGACCATGGGGAGGACAGAAAATCGAACTGGAGAACCTCTTGCTGTGAGGCGACAATGCTACCACTGCGCCACCACGGCTTAGACTATTATAGGTAATACTGTATGATATATATACATTTCTAGTTTATTTCAGATATACTTACTGAAATGTTTATAATAATTACCTCTACAGTTTCAAATGTTTGTCAGGTGTTATTGTGTATACTTAAGTTTGTATTTATAGCCCTGAGCATTGAATTTAATTTTATTAAGAGCTATACTGCTAAATAGACAATACCTAGCATATGTTTGTATTAACAAGATATCGTCTATAGGTTTGACACTTTAATTTAGCATTACATTTATATTTTATAACCACAAATTAATACTGTAGTTATTTCTATTAAAAGTGTACAGTGCTGTTTCTGACAATATCTAGCAGTATATTTTTGTTCTTAACATGATATTGTAATACCTTAGTCTGTATTATAGGTGTAGGCATTTTATTTAGCAATATATCAATATTTTTCTATAAGCCAACAGCCTGATACAGACTATAATTACTATTAATAAATCTTTTGCTCTATGAGTCATCATAATACTGCCTACTTACAAAAGGCCTGTAGCTTAAGTTGGGTTACTATCACCTGTTTTTCTTTATGGATACACTAATACTTATGTTTTGGAGGATTTAATTAAAAACAAATTCCTGACAAAGTGCACAGTATGTGATGCATGTATTAGAAATGACCAAGAAATTCTGCCTGTTCAATCTATACCAAATTTAAACTATAAGATTTTTAGAAGGAAAATGATTGATAATAGGGCAGACTTCCACTGCAGAAATTAGACGTCTTTATAGACTTGAACTACATATATGGAGTCATAGAAATATGACCTAAAGAGGGACTTGTTGTTCCTTATTGCCAGCATAACAATACAAGACTTGATAAGAATAAAAAGTACATTAGGAAAAATTAAGGCAAGTACTTAAAACAAAAGAAATTCCGATGAGATACAAGTTGTATTGAAAATTCCATAAATATGAATATACGAATATTAAAATATAAGGTCAATTCTTTTAGTGTAGACAGAAGAGCAAGAGGTCAAGTCATGCAACTATAGATAAATTCTGAGATAGATCAAATGGCACATCAGCCTTTTAATATTATAGATTCTGAAGAATCCATATAAAGCAAGTCTTCTGAAACATTATAGAAAATGTATCAAAGTCAGCTCAAAAGCAGAAAACTATAATTCAAAGTGGAAAGGAATGATGCTGATACAGGGAGAAAGCTCAAGAAATAAGTATAGATTGGGATTTTGGATGCAGACTCTTAAGGAGAACAACAAAAATCATACAAAGTATTATAGTCATAAAATAGCAGGCAATATTCTAAGAACCAAACCAAGCACAAGAATGGAGAAATTAGATTTTGCTGATAGGGATGACTGTGGTCAGGGATACAGATAATAGGCAAGAGAGGGGAGCTGGAATTTATTGGAGAAAACTGGCAAAGGAACCAAGGTATTGGGAGCAAATAACTAGAAAGGGAAAGGTAATAGAATGGGAAGAAGCCAAGAAGTTATTCGGACTGCAGGTTAGGGATTGTCTTCCCTATCAAGGACTGATATCAGAGTTTAGGTAAAGAGAAAGAAATAGGGGGCTCCTAAATGAAAGACAGCACTAACAGAGTTTGTAATAGAATCTAGAACAGAGTCTGCCATTAAAAAAGGAATAATTAGCAAAGCATGATAATTATAAGACTCAATCAGAGGAGCTTAGAAAAGATTGGGAAGAGAGACTGGATAAGCAATCCACAAAGAGACAATGGGGAGATATATGTATATCGCCCAAATATGCACCAAAGTCTTGAAGATTTAGGATCTTTCCCTGGAAGTGTTTACATAGGCATCTTTATACCACAAGTAAACTCCAAATAATTTTTCTTCTGGTGGATAGCAAATGTTGGAGGTGTGACAGGCAAGAAAGAAGTGGCTGGGAACATATTTCTTGGAAATATTATAAGCTGGCAGATCTTTGGGATTCCATGTGGGCCACTCTGTTGGAGATCCTGGGTGAGTGGATTGGCCTGACTGGGGAGATGATTTTTTTGAGTTATGCTACAGTGTTGGAATTGCATAGACATAGTAAAGCCTTGCTGAGTCTAATTATGGTGGCTGCCAAAAAGCCATTACTAGAACATGGAAATCAAAGTCTAGACCAACTTTAGTAGAAGTAGTGAATATAGTAACAGAGATAAAACAACTGGAATTGGGATCTTTAAAAAAGGGAAAGAGCAAACTACATAAGAAAAAAATGGGAATTGCGGGAACAATATATGCAGAGCAGGAACAAGGTTTAAGAGGCAGGATTTGAATGAGCCATATAATGCTTAACTGACAATGACTGGATAGTTTATAAGTTATGTATAATGTTTACAACTATAGTTGCTTCCATGGTGTTTGTGAAGTAAACCGTTTGTAACTAATGTGATATCATTTTGTATGTTTTTCCTTTATATAAATGTAAGATTGCCTTTGTCATATGTAGAAATTTAATAAAAATGTTTGGAGAAAAAATCAAGTTGTAACAATTGAAACTGTACCAGGTGTAGCAGACACAAGCAGCTCTTCATAACTGAAGATCTTTCTAAATCTGTTCCCTAATTGTCATCCACCTGTTTTATATCCCGATATTATAATAGAACAAGGGATATGAATAAGAGACAACAAAGTCACAGTCCTGACAAAGTAAGAGGAAGCAGCTCCACTTCATGAAAAAAAAGTAAAAGGAAGGGATTTAGCAGGATATTTCACAATTTTAGACACAGCACTGATAACAGAACTAGACAATAGTAAAATACCAGATACAGTTTTTAATGAACATATAGATAATGCAATAGTATCTGAATTAGACAATCTCTAAACATAAGGATCAGTTAAAGTTACAGCAAATCCAGTAAGGCATATAGTTAAGTATAAAACAGAGGAAGTTATTTTTCTGACAGATTTGGTGACATTGACAAATTTAAGGTAACCATTACATCACTATCTGGACTTAGCACAGATTCCAGCACTGATAATAAAAATCTTTAAAAGTGATTAAAGCTGCAAATATACTCTCTCATTCACTATGGGACCAATTATCTAAAATATACTCCTCTAAACCATATGAAAAACAACTAGCTGGAAATTCTGTTTGTTTTAGAATCTAACAAAATTCAGGTTGCCTTTGGTGAAATGATATAATCCTCTAAATGGAATGATTACACATTCACTAAAGCATCTTTATTTAATTCTTGGTTAAGGGAACTCTGTAAAATCATATGACTTAGAATTGACTTAATTTTAGAAAGATTTTCTTTGGGATGAGAGACTGCTTTCTAATAATGCCATTCTGTCTTACCCATTATGTTATTTATACTATTAGTAGCAAAGTTAAAGAAGTTCCTAATGTTTCTATGGAAATGAATGCTGGAAAACTAACTTCACAAAAGACAGAAGATCTCATCACACTACAAAAGGCTTAGTTTTATAATGCTTGCAGCCAAAAATGCTTAGTGCTGAACAACATTTTGAGAGCAGATGACTTTTGCATATCATATGTACTGCAGAAGCTCAGGATTCCACTAATTTGATTTTCCCAGGATACATTCAATTTTATTGTCTGAGCCCATATAATGCTATAATGGTTGAGTTCTTTGCCTCTCATATACAAGGTAAAAGGTTTGACCCTGATACCGTCCAATTCCTGTTTGCAGTCTGCATGTTCTCCCTGTGTCACTGTAGGGGGTTCCTCGCATCTCAGAAAAATAAAAACATATACTGAGTGTTTTGATCATAAAAAACTCACCCAAGAATGGAGGCGTGAGCCCTATAGAGGGAAATGTTGTAGAGACAAACCACTTTGGGCATCTGCTGTGGTGCGCAAAATTGAACATGGATCACAGACTGTGTGCTGTGGCAGGACTAGCCACTTGACGGTGTAAAATATAGCTCTAGGTGATTTTGTTTTGTTGACTAATGTTGCCATGTTTCCATATGGGCATATGTATTTGCATGTGATAAATAGGATTCCTATTAGAATCACGCAAATGCATTTTGTCGAATGCGTTTTTGTCGATACCTAAAGAGCGAACAGGCAAAACAGTGAAGCGGCTGTTCAGTGAATTCTTTTCCTGGGAAAGAAGTCACTGGACTGCTTCATTGTTTTGTCATGTTCTGCACTGTAGTGTGGTCTCAGGGATTCCCTTGTCTGGTATAGGTCCCGAGCATGGATGTGCAACAGTTACTGACCTTAGGGTTAGGGTGCGGGTTAAGGTAAGTGCATATGTATGAAAGTGTTTATTGTTTTTTTTTTTTTGCGTTAGATGTATGGTTGAGGTACATGTGTATGTGTTTTCAGCTATTTACTTTTGTTTTGGGGGGCAGAATTAGGGTTAAGGTAAGTGTGTATGTGTTTGGAACTGTTTACGTAAATGTGCAACAGTTACTGACCTTAAGGTTAGGGTGCGGGTTAAGGTAAGTGCATATGTTTTGAAATGTTTACTTTTTTTGAGTTAGATGCATGGTTGAGTTACCTGTATATGTGTTTTCAGCTGTTTACTTTTTTGGGGGAGGGTAGAATTATGGTTAAGGTACGTGTGTATGTGTTTGTAAATGTTTACTGTTTTTTTTGTTTGGTTGGAACAGTGATTTCTTTCCCTAGGAAAGAAATTGTTGTTCTGAGGTGTCGACATTTTCAGCTTTCGCTGAAAAAGGGTCGATGAAACATCGTTCACTGTTTTAAGCATTTGATTTGTAATATAGACCCGATAAATAGGATGACCTTTGACAGGGACCCATGCTAATGGTGGGAAGGGTGTATGCACCTGGTTCAGTAAGCTACAGGCTGGCCAGTGTCCAGTTACCCAGCTTAGTTTACCTGGGATAGTTCTGCTGAGCAAAAGCTGTTAATAAAACCAATCAACCTGCCAAATATGAATTGCTACACTCAGTATAGGTTCATTGACAAGACAAAGCTTGGAAGTGGATGACATGATGATAAGGAGGAGGCAGTACATCCTATGTAACTAAGAGACAAGATAGAAGGGCAGTGCAGCAAACCCACTTGGCTTGGGATCCAGGGTCTACTATTCAGAAGGAGGGCAGGTTAGAAATGATGTGGGAATTGTGCTGAGGGACAGCCTTTAGAAGGCAGTGAGAGATGTCACCAAAATTAGTGACACACTCATGGCACTCAGACTCCAGCCTAATGATATGGCAGTATTCATAATCTCAGCCTATGGCCCCCAGCAGAGGTGTGACAGTGAAGACAAGAGGACATTCAGACACAGTTGCAGGACCTATTAGATAAAGCAGGACAGCAGAAAAGAATAATCATGGACCTGATAAATAATGATATAGGAAACCTCCAAACACTGAACCTGACCCAATTCATCTTTGTCAAGGGCTGGCCATGCCTACCAAGTCTGGTGGATTTCTTTGAGAAAGTAACTATAGCCATGGATGATGGTAAAACAATGTATACCACTTACCTTAACCTGGCCAAGACATTTGTCACAATTTCCCATTCAGGTATTATAAATACCTCACAAAACTGGGAATAAATCCCTATGTGACCAGATGGATAGCTAATTAGCTCATGGACAAGACATATGTGGTTAAAAAGAGTGAATACAGATCCAGATAAGAATAGGTCAGTTGCTAGTGGTGTGCCACAGGGCTCAGTGCTGAGACCTCTCCTGTTCGGAATATACTTGTCTGGAGTCAAGGCTAATGTGGAAGGTATCTGCAAGACAAAGTATGACAATGACTTCATGCTGGAGGCAATCACTGAATCCCCACAGATATGTAGATATTCTTCAGGATGGTCTAGATAAGTCACCTGACTGGAGCCTTTGGGAAGTCAGATACCCCTGCAAATTACAACATAAATAGAACACCCCTAAGAGTAGATTCAGAGGTGAGAGATCTAGGTACACAGATAGACAGTAGCCTGAATTTTGACTGCCACATGTCCACAATGATGAGGAAATACTTCTATGTAACACAACTTATAAGTAAAGGTATGGCATCCATATCCAAGGAAATTGTAGCCCCACTGCACTCAGCCTCATTAGACGAATAACAGAGTACAATGCACCATTTGGCATGTACTTAAATAGGCACTTACAGCAGCTGGAATGATGTCAGAGGTTCCTCACAAACAAAATACAAGGTGAAAACACCATGTCATAGGCGGATAGACTACAAGCCTTATCTATTTACTCTGTTTCCAACTTACTATTAAGGCATGACCTATGCCTGATCTACAAGGCACTCTCAAATCTAGCTCTGATGGAGCTGCTGCATATCAGCAAGTCAAATAGTAAAAAGATCAACAAATCTAGGCATCTAAACTTAGTCAGTGACTCAAAAAAACATGCTGGAGAAACAGCTGTGTCTCAGAGATTGCCCCTTCTTTGGAATAGGGTTCCTAATCATGTTAAGCAGAGCCCTTCCCTAGCCCTCTTCAAATGCAGTTTAGATCAATGGATGGGGAATAATAAATTCACACCTGGGGTAGTACCCTATGTCCCTTATGGACAGTGGAAATCTGTAAGATACTCTTACATTTTTTGTGAAGACATCCTTCAGAAAGGATGCCAGCAACAACCTGCTTACCAGTCAACATGACAGTGTTCAGTCTCACAGAGTAGCTCACAGTAGGAGTGGGTGTGTGTCAAGGTTAAGCTCTGAGCCCATTGCTGTTCATACTGGTGATAGACTATATTAGTTAGCAGAGCAGAGGGATCAGGTTAACAAAGTTGCTGTATGCAGACAATGTGGCATTACAGGCAAACTCCGAACAATAACTTCAGCAAAGGATAGGGGAATGGAATGTAAAACTGAAGGTGCATGGGATGAAATTGAGTACATATATGGCAGTTGTAATGGTAGCAAATTCAGAAATCAGAAGGAGTTGATAACTGAGACAGAAGACAAGATAGTGGAGCAGTTTAGCAGCTTTAAGTATCTGGGAAGGGTAGTTGAGGAGAAGGAAAGTCTGAATAAAGACATCAAAGCTACAATCAGAGGGGGCTGCAGCAAACTGGCATAGAGTGTCAGGTGTAGTGTATAACAGATGAATGCCTAAGGAGCTGAAAAGTAAGGTGTACAAAAACAGTGGTGCAACCAGTACTACTGTATTGTACAGAAACCTGTGCAGTAAAGGCAGAGTAGTTGAGGAAGCTAGAGGTAATGGAGATGAAGTGTGTGAGATGGGTGGTAAGATGTACACTGTGGGACAGATGAAGAAATGAGGACATAAAAGCAGAAGCCAAAGCAGCTCCAGTTGTAGAAAAGGTCAAAGAACAGATTCTGATGGTTTGGGCATGTGTGCAGAAAAGCAGAAGACAATCTGGTGAAGAAGATATAGGACAGACAGGAAAAAGGCAAGAATAAATGAGGGCATCCCAGCAAAGTGGTGGATGGATTGTGTAAGAGAAGATCTATAACAGTCAGGCATGACTGTTGAAGAAGGCAGGAGTGAGGCATTGAATCAAGAGGGATGGCTACAGTTGACAAGACACCCAGACCCTAAGAATGGGCAAAAGGAGGTTGATGATGATGATGAGGCCATATAAGAATGGAGGCTCAGACAGAGGTTCTAATGATGTTATAAAAGTCAATGAATTCAAAGTTAGGTCATAATAACAGCCAATTAGAAACATTCGCTACACAGCTTAAATGTCTCTCTGGTGTACATATAGTAAAGATCATTCTAACTTATAAGAAACCTTCTATGGATTCATCTCCTCATTATGAATACATTCTTAACCTTGATTACTTTTTATGTTATAAACAAATAATTATAATCGGTGATCTGCAGTGCACAAATAGAAAATGCAATAATTATTCATCTGATTTACATTTTGAGCAAGAATTTATTGATATAATTTTATCCAATGGCTTCACCGAACTAATAAGGAAGCCAACCAGGAAAACAAACATTTCCAGCATCACTGTTACCAACTGTTAGAGGATTATTAAAAGCCCATGTGTAGGTTTTCCATTAAATAATTCAGATCATAGCACATTACAAATTGAAATACCAATAACTATAATGTTATCATAGAATCCCTGACTTTGATTAAATGGATGGATAAAGAATCAAAATAATGCTCCAGATTAGATAACATTTTATTAAAAATCACTGGAAAAAAACTATTACCCTAAATATGAGCAGTACTATAAAAATAGACCACCTTATTGTGAAATACTAAACTAGTTAAACTTAATATCAATATAACAAAGAAGAATAACAAGAAAGGAAATTAAAAAAAAAAAAAAACATTCAGACAAGAATAGAGAAAGCCTCATTAACTGTTATTACCAACCTGAGGGAAGGCACTCCTGTATTTCTACTATTACTGATAGTTTATTCTCAGGTCACTGATCCAGTGCTCGACTCATCCCACTCCATTCGCACTTGCTTTGCTCGGGCTACCTCCGCTCCCCTACCCTACCACCATTCCCACCCACCCCCACTTTCCTTAAGTTTATACCTAACCAAACCACACCTTTTCCTCCCCTCTCCCTATCCACAGCCATCTTCTCAATTATCAACCCTACCTCCTCAAACCCACCCTCTCCTCTACATATTCCAACCACTACTCTCTACCACTCTCTCTACCCTCCCTCTCCTTCTCTGCACTACTACCCAACCACACTGTCCAATATGCATCTCTGCTACTGCTTATTAACCAATACTCTTTTAATCCATTTTCTTTGCCTTACCCGTAGTTCCACCTCCCTCAACTCATACCATATCATACAATTTCGCTCTCCAACACTTCCACTGTCCACCCGTTACTCTCAATCCCACACTTATACTGACATCAGCCCACGACTTTATATCAACTCAACTTCTCTTCTCATGTCTTTCAAATAACAACTCAACCTCTCTTCTCATGCCTTTGAAACACATACAGACCTACTATCCCAATTACTCAGCTTCCAGATATCAAAAACTGATTAACAAACTTAGACATCTTCTATTACACTCTACAACACAAATTAAACTCCAGGCTGACATCCATCTCAACCTAGGTCCCAACAACATCCTCTCACCCTGGCTACAATCTTCTCCACCTACCATCCCAACAAATTCTATTCAGTTTGCTATACATTCCCATCCCTGCCCCCCTCTTCCAAAAGCATCTAATTCTGACCTGCTATTTACCAAGTTCAATCTCCATAGCATCATAAGTAAAATTAGTGAATTGCTACTCTCCAGACATAGCTGTGATAACTGAAACCTGGTTAAAGCTCCACATTAGAGGTTATCTCAACTGACTATAACATCATTAGAGTAGTCAGACTTAACAAAAGAGGTGGTGGAGTTGCCATTATGTTTAAAGACACTCTCAAAGTTGAACCTCCTCCTGACCTACCTAACTCCAAAATCCTAACTACATGTTTCAATATCAACCCAAACAAAACAATAATTATCATAGCCATCTATCTTCCTCTAGGTAATAACCTTCCCATTATTGAAAGTCTCCTTTCTTGGGCATCTACCAGTTTCAACCAAGAAACTATAATTCTTGGTGATTTCAACCTTGATTGGCACACCTGCTCATCTAGTAACCCCTCCAACTTTTACCCAAACCATAACCTGTATAACTTGTACAGACAAACATATCAAAAAGCAGTCAACATTTGATTTGATATTGTCCAACAAACCCAACCTAAGTTACCTAGCCGGTTGCCTTGTAGACTCCCTCAGCGACCATTCTCCAACCTTTCTGTACAGAAAACATGTACATATTCAAAGCAACATCACTTACAAATACATTCATTATAAGAAAATCTTCTCCCCCTCTACTTTTAACCTACTTCTCCAACAATGTGACTGGATACCATTTAAAAACCTTCATCTAGACCTAGCTGTTCAGCACTTCAGAAATACTTTCCTTAAAATACTTAATAACCTCACACCCACTAGAAAAGTATGCTCAAGAGCCAAGCATCTATCTTGCCTAACCAATGATGCTAAACTGCTACTTAAATGGAGAGAGAGCCTGGTCAGCTTACCATACCACCAAAGATAAAGTAAACCTCATAACTTATCAACAGCTACATAATCTAGCTAAGAAACAAATAAAAAAGACAGGCAAACTTACTTCTAAATCTGCCAACAGAAACACCTAAACAGCCCCCAAAACTTCTGGCAAAAAATTAACTATGTCCTTAGCCCCAGTCATACCCCAAGCCCTGCCTCAGTCACCTCAAACAACTCTGATCCTATTGCATCTCAAATCAACTTTCACTTTATAAATACTATAACTGCTCTACTAGGCAGTCAGTCTAATCAACTTCTCATTCTTCCCACTCCTACTCTAGATAATCCCAACCCCCTCACTTTTATTTCCATTCAAACTAGTTACATAACAATTTTCCTAACCAAGCTAAAACCCTGCTGTCTTGCAGCTGACCAACGTCCTAATGAATTTCCAAAAAATGCCACTCCTTCTATTGCCTACCCCATATCTATCTTGATTAATCATTCTATTGCAGAACAATACATCCTACTCTCTGGAAAATATCTCATATCATTCCCCTTCACAAAGGCGGACTCTCTAAAGAACTAACCAACTTCTGTCTCATAGCCATCCTTTCTCCCATGCAAAAATCTTAGAAAAATGCATCCACAAACAATACCTTAACCACTTCCTTAGTCATAACCTGTTATCCATTTCTCAGCATGGTTTTAGACCAAACGTAGTACTAGCACTGCCCTAATAACTTTCACTAGCACCATTCACCATCTCCTAAATGAAGGCCAGCTAGTCTCTTCTATCTTTCTGGATATGTCCAAAGCCTTTGACACTGTTTCCAACCAACTACTACTCAACAAACTCTTAACTTATGGCCTCAGTTCATCTTCCCTGTGCTGGTTCCACAGTTATCTTACCAATCAACAGCAAGCTACTAAATGGGAGAGTGCCCTTTCCCCCCTACTCCCCATCTCAGTTGGTGTGCCTCTCTCCCCTTTATCATATTTATGAACAACCTCAACTCTGCAACTAAATTAGCCTCCACTGTCTTGTATGCCAATGATGCTGCCCCTAGCTGCTCTTCCCCCTCACCCCAAGAGCTTCAAATAAAAATGCAACCTTCTTTTCAGGACATAGAAAATTACCTCTCTGAACATCAACTCATTCTAAACCCAAACAAAACTAAGATAATAGTCTTCAGAAATAAAAAAAATCTAAAGCATGCCAGTCCCCTATCTCAATCATCTCTTCAAATGGAACCAAGATAAAACCCACAGACCGGACTAAACTTCTAGGTGTCACTACATCTTACCCTCACCAAGAATGATGCCACAGTATAAAGACAAAATGATCAATTTTAACAATTGGCTAAAGTATTGGTGTCATTCAAAGGGGATCCAGTGTCTGTCAGCCTGGGATGACATGCTTGACAAGCCACGTTGCTTCGCTAGGGACGGCTTGCACCTGTCACCCCTGGGATTTCGAATATTGGCTAAGGCTCTTGCCACCCCCATAGTGCCTTTTTTAGGCAAGGCTCAAAAGACAAACCCACCTCCATAGACAACACAAGGAAAAAGAAACTAAGGGTAATGCTGCTCAATGCCAGAAGTCTAAACCTCAAGATGCATGCACTCGAGGCTCTCCTCAGTATGGAGAATATTGATATCTGTGCAGTAACAGAAACCTGGTTCAAGGATCCCGAGAGCACCCCAGCACTACCAGGTTATACCTCATATGATGCTTTTCAGCCCCAAAACTCGGACCGAACCACAAAAGGAGGGGGAGTATCCATATTCATCAAAGATACCCACATCTCCAGGTTAGTGGCAATGCACGAAGCATTGGAGACCATCCATGTGCAACTAACAGTGGGCAAAATTGCCTTTCAGTTTGTAGCCTGCTACAGACCACTCTCCCAAACTCAGGAACCCCACTCAGCTTTCCTGAAAACACTGGAGAATATGAAGGTCTCTCCAAACACCATCATATTGGGTGACTTCAACTACCCAAACATAAACTGGGAGCACTACTCAAGCCCCAACACCCTCACCCAATGGTTCCTAGAATTTATAAACTCAAATGCTATGGAACAACTGGTCACCACTCCTACAAGAGGGGAAAACATATTGGACCTGATCATCACCAACATGGGGACTATCTGTTCCATACCAGAGGTATACCCCTCATTGGTAAGATCTGACCATAAATTAATCTCACTGGACATCCATATCCCGTCCCCACCTCCAGCCAAAGAAACCATGGTGAAGAACTTCTCAAAAGCAAACTTCACACTTCTCAAAACCGAGGTGGAATCCTTCAAAGCCCCCGGGCCAGTGGAAAATACGGCCCAAACCGCAGAATCCTTTACAAATGCATTCTATGGACACCTACAGGAATGCATGGATCGTCCTATCCCAAATAAAACCAAGACTCACTCACTCCTCCAAAGGCAGGAGACCTGTCTGGTGGACCCGAGCCATAAATAAGCTATACAACAGAAGGAGGAAGCTACTACATGATAGAGCAGAATCCCAAAAAGGGAAGGCATCTCTGATCAGTACTAGCAAGAAACTATGATCTCTCATAAAATTATCTAAGGCCAGCTTCGAAAAAAAATTGCACAAGACGCTAAAGATAATCACAAGGCCTTCTTTAGTTATGTCAGGAACCTGGGTGGCAACTCCCAGATATGCTCTGAGTTAGTGCAAAATGACAAAAAAATACACTGAACCCACAGACATTGCCAACATCCTGGCAGACAGGTTCAGTGCAAACTTCTCCCCTTCCCCCAAAAGAGCAAATGTCTATCCCAACAGAGTGTAGCCTCCCTGACATTACAGATGCACAGGTGAGAGCTGCCCTCTCCAAAGCAAAAAACACAGCATCAATGGGACCAGACGGTGTCCCGGGCTGCATCTTACATGAGCTCCAAGAAGAACTGAACCCTCACATAAAGTCACTGTTCAATCTCAGCCTTACTACAGGATATGTACCCAAGGAATGGCATACAGCAACAGTGGTCCCACTCCACAAAGGTGGTGCCAAAACAGACCCCAGAAACTATCGCCCTATAAGCCTGACTAGCCTGGTCTGCAAAGCTATGGAGCGTATCATCACGGAACTCATAAACAAAGACATTGGGAACCTCCAAACACTGGATCCTACCCAATTTGGCTTTGTTAAGGGCACATCTTGCCTCTTGAACCTGGTTGACTTCTTTGAAACAGTCACCAAGGCCATAGATGAAGGGAAGGTAGTCCACACAGCCTACCTAGACCTCGCAAAAGCCTTCAACACAATACCCCACTCGGGCATCATAAACAAGCTCACCAGCTTAAATATTAACCCCTATGTCACAAGATGGGTTGCAAACTGGCTCAGGGATAGAACCCACATGGTCAGAATTACAGGTACCATGTCAGACTCTAAACCAGTTACAAGTGGCATCCCACAAGGCTCAGTCCTGTGACCTCTCTTGTTCGGTATATATTTCTCTGAGGTACAGGCTAACACGGGAGGACTATGGCTGACCAAGTTCGCAGATGACTGCAAACTGGGTGCCATAATCGACTCGTCGACTGACACAAGCGTCCTCCAAAAGGGTCTCACAGAGATGGATAACTGGTGCCAGAGCCATGGTCTAAAGCTAAATGCCAAAAAGTGCATAGTCATCCCCTTTGGGAAAAACAAAGTGCCCACAAATTACCACATAGGTGGTAATCCATTAAGTATGGAAGAAGTAATTAGGGATTTGGGGACCCAAGTAGACAGCAATCTCTCCTTTGACAATCATGTTGCCAAAGTGGTTAGAAAGACCTTCTATATAGCCCACCTTATCACAAAAGGGTTCACATCTAGATCAAGAGAGGTCATTGTGCCCCTCTACTCATCACTCATCAGGCCCATAATTGAATACAATGCCCCATTTGGGATGTACCTTACCCGCCACCTGCAGCAACTGGAAAGACCCCAAAAGTGCCTCACCAAGAGGATCAAGGGACTCAAACAGATGCCCTACGCAGTTAGGCTAAAGAAACTCCAGCTCTACTCAGTTGCTTACCACCTACTCAGAGGTGATCTGTGCCTGAAGTATAAAGCCATGTCCAAACCAGAATTGATGGACATGCTCCACCTCAGGAAATCCAAATCCCTTAGAGCTACATGCTCCAGGGACTTAAACCTCAGCACAGAAATAAATAGGACATGCTGGAGGGACAGATTCATATCCCAGAGGCTCCCCTCACTCTGGAACAAAATCCCAATCCATGTTAGGCAGAGCCCCTCAATGACCCTCTTCAAGAGAAATCTTGATGAGTAGATGGGAGATCGTAGATTTACCCCGGGATCTCTTCTATGTCCCTACTAGACAGAGGCACAGTAAACTAACCGTAAAAGGGCTATCTTCTGTGACCTACTATACAGAGGCACAGTCAACTAATCTAAAAGGGTGGTGAAAGCCAAACACACTTTGGCTAGGCTTATAAATTTCCTAGGGCAGATAGCCTAGTATCAGCCTATGAACCTATGAACCTATGAACTACAGATGAGAATCTAACATTTGATAAACATATCTGTTTGACAATAAAAAAGTCCACATCAAGCTTGGCACACTCTATAGGGTCAAACCATACCTTACTCAAAGTGCCAGGCTAGCCACTGCTCAGTCACACCTGCTTTCTATCCTCCTCTACCGATCTCATATATTCACAAACCTACAAAAGACTGACCTCAATAACCTAGAATTTTGTTACAACAAAATTGCCAAGTTTGCCACTAATCATCCACACAGGACTCACTACTGCACTTTTCTCTCCCAGCTCAACTGGCTAGAACTCCCAAATCTTTTAGCTCTCAATCAACTTACCATGGTCCACAAAATAGTCCACCAGCCCAGAAACTGCCCTCCCTTTCTAATCTAGTCCAACCTAGTTATAATCTCAGGCCCCTGAGATCCTCTGACAAACTAATGCTAAAGGTTACCCTCTTCCACAACTATCATGGTGACTCCTTCTATTCATACAAAATTACCAAATTTTGGAATAGTCTTCCTCAGACCATCACAAGAAATCCTCACTATCATGAGTTCAAACAACTCCTTAATAATTACCGAGCTAGTCAGCTTTGTTCCTCCTATACTCCAGGCTAACTCTTCCTAGCTCCCTTGCTACAGTGAGTCCTTCTAACTCTACTCGTATCTGCCTGATTCTCACCTCCGCACTTTCCCCCTTCATCTCTGTCCTGAATTGCATACTACAACTTATTCTGCTTCACTGATGGACATGGGTTCATATGAACCATTGCTTATAACTGTACATGCAATTGCAATGGTGTTGGTGTCTTTGTTAATGCTTCACTGTATACATAATGCACACTGTTATTTCAAGTTTGTGTTTTTTACTATTTTGTTTATTATTATTGTTAGCATTTTTACTGTTTTCTAGCTTTTTTCCTCTGCTGAAACTGGACTCCTGGCCCAGTTGGACATTTCCCAGTTAACATATGTAATAAATAAAAATAAACAAGTAAATAACAAGGGAAAATACACGTTTTTAAAGAAAATAGAAATTTTCAGACTCATAGAATTAAAACAATATTCAAAAAGATTTTTAAGGCTTTTAAATGTAAACTTAGATATGAAAAATCTATTTTATTTCACTAAACTGACTAATGACAAACATAATATAAAATTATATTACAAATACATTGATTCAGACTCATAGAATTAAAACAATATTCAAAAAGATTTTTAAGGATTTTAAACTTAAACTTAGATATGAAAAATCAATTTTATTTCACTAAACTGACTAATGACAAACATAATATAAAATTATATTACAAATACATTGATTCAGTCTCCCATACCAAACAATCAAAAATATCTATATCACATTAATAATGACAAAATAGCTACAATTAATGGCTCTAATTCAGTACTTTTACTTCCTGTCAACAATCCTGATCTAACTATTGTGGACCCATGTTTAAGTATTCCAAACATTGTTACTGAAAACTCACTTAAAAAGGAGGTAAGAATATATATATATATATATATATATATATATATATATATATATGTATATATATATATGACCTGATCATACCTCTCATCTCTCCAGATTTTAGGAAAATATCCAGATTTTTGTATTCTAGTTTTAGTCTGTTCCTCATAAAATTTGAGGTTTTCTAGCAAACCACTGGGGTTTGATGTCACTGAATAATGATAGTCATTTGAGTTTCAGACTGCACATTCTTCAGAAAATGCATGTAAATAGAAAACCTGTTATTCTAGGAACTTTTTAAGTTTGTAGGAGCAATACAAAAATCTGTCTCTATTTTTGGGCCTTTGTCCCCCCAAAACATTTGGCTTTGTCCAAACTATTTGCACTAAGAGGTTGTGACACATGGACCTGATCATATTCCATCAGTACTAATTTTGAATATTCAAAATGTTTTAGCGCCTATGTTACATTCAATATTTAATGTTTTTTTTTTCTAATCAAAGGCACCATATAGGAATCCGTAAGAAGGGTAACACATTGTTAATTCAGAATTATACATCAATAAGTCTCACATCACTGCTGGGTACATGTTTTGAAAGATATACATGTCATCTTTTAAGGGACTTAGTTAACAGTTTATGTAATCTGGACATAATTTCACTACATGGAGGTTAATATTTACTAATTTAGTTGAATTCTACATCCAAGTCAGCCTTGCAGTAAACAATGGACATCTGCAGGTGCTATATTTTTGGATCTTACTAAGTGTTCACTACTCACCTATCTTTACAGTCCTAAAACAAAATAATTTCAACTCTCATCTGCTTAGATGGATCAATAACTAACTTACATGATGGTCTTAGTATATAGCAGTACAATGAATTCAGTCTAGTTATCACCAGCTTTTCTAGAGGATCCCAGGAATCAATACTTAGTCCTTTTTTATTTAATTTAATATTCTCTACTGCTCCCATTTATAAATCCTGTTAGAATAAGAAGTATGCAGGTGGGGGGTTATGGCAATACCAAACAATGACAAAACTAATACAAACAGATATTTGAAAGGTATTAGAGCATGGGCAAAAATGTTGGTGTCCATGTTAGTACAGACAAATGTAAAGTTATGTATTTTGGAAGAGCTGCATTAAAAAGTTCAATAGCATTAAGTAACACCATATTTGAGGACTTTTTTGTCTACAAAGAGCTTGGCAGCTCAATAACTAGTAGACTTTAATTTGAGACTTGTTTAAATAACATTAGGATTAAGGCCTTAAGATAAATGGGCATAATGCTCAAATGGATTTCCTTAACTCATTCCTTCCATTGGAGGTCTGGAAGTTTGTCTTCTAACTTCCAATGGTTGCATCCTGATCTTTTTGACAAAATGAAGTTATATCCTCACATTTCAAACAAATGTTTATATCTTCGGAACCATAAGAGTAACTAACAAAGTACAGATGTCAAACTGTTCATCTCAAACCAATATTATATAGGTAAACATAGTAAATACTGATATTTTAATATTTTGCAAACAAATTATAATATCTCAGTAAACACTCAATTTGGATGTATACTGTCAGCAAAATTTTTTCTGACTATGAGCTTTCACATGAGTCTTAGCACTTCTGTGTATGCCATTGGGTTGCTGAGATTTTACAGAAATATGAAAATTATGATAATGTAAATAAATAGTATATAAATATCACTTAAATATCTAATTAAATGTAGTAGACACAGGACAAGTGTCAATGCAATGGTGTTGCCCAGCATGCATGGTTTAAAATAAAAACTTTTGATAGTTTGTATGATGCATGGTTTTTGAATTAGTAATGTAAATATGAACAGACAGTATTTGATGTCTAGAGGCATCAGAAGGAGGTCACTAGAAAAACACCTGGAGGCATATCCACGCTGTAATGAGTTAAGGGATGAATTTAATATGGTGAAAATCTATACGACTTATTTAAGAATATTAATAGAATACAACTCCTTCTGCATTTATACAAGCCAGTTAGATAAACTTGAATCTGGACAGAAGAAATTTACTATGCACATTCTAACTCTTTAAGATACAAGTTATAACAATAGATGTGCATAGCTGAACTTGTTCACATTTCACTATAGATACTTTTGATGTGAAGAAATAATGGCATACCCAACAAGCCCTTTTCAACTTAGATATATATATATATATATATATATATATATATATATATATATATATATATATATATTAATGCTATTAAATGTAAGTATCCAAATGCGAACATCTGTGTGAATCTGAACAAGTCTACACAGAGAAGTAAATATATCACTGTTATTGTCAAGAATTTAGAACAAACTTCCATGTAGTATGTTGTATCTTTCGGCTTATCCCAGTTAGGGGTCGCCACAGCGGAACTCCGGTCTGCTAATGTTTGGTAGTGGATTTTTACATGCCAAGTTACCAGCCCTGGCGCACAACCTTCAACGAAGGCACGCCCATTCACTCATGCCTCCACACAGAAGACACTCTAGCTGAGAATCAAACATGACAATGTCTTGCTGTGAGGTGACAACGCTACCGCAGCACCACTACCGCGTGTACTTCCTTTTAAATACTTTTTTAAAAATCAAAGAAACTTTGGATTCTTGGATAGGTTATAAAGTTTTCAATCCTAAATTTATGGAGGCAGTTACACCATGTAGGCCTACACACAGCTTTTCATAACCTGTAAACTTATGAAATCCTTGAGTGAACGTGACCAGTTGAACAGTGTCCTTAACATCAATGCTGCTTTCAGCAAGTGACAAGCTGAAAAACTCAGAAGGTTCTAGTCTCTTACAAAGATTATCTTTTATGTTTGAGAACAGATTATCCAGTCTTTTGCAATGGTCTGTTGGGAAAGGCTAAGGTTTCCTACTGCTGTTTTTTTTTCCTCTGGATGGGTCATATCTGCAAATATTCTAAGGCAGTCTCTGACATCAGGTCTGCTATTAAATAGCTGACTTTTGTTGACACTTCACTACTCTGTCTTATTACTTTGAAAAGGTACTGCTGGCTGCTAATGTATAGCTTTACGGCTTTTACTTTGACAGTGCTCATTTGTTCAATGATACGGGGGGCAGCAATAGTTTCTTGATAGATTATACACAAAATGGTGCCATGTAGACTAATGATGAAATAGACCTCAGATTGTGAATTTTTGGAAACAAGATCTTCACTTTCCATTTTTATTTTTTACCAGCAGACATCACCTTCATAAGTATCTATGAGAAAAGGAATCAAGAGAAAGAACAGTGCTTAAGGCAAGTTGACCGAATTCCTTCCATCCCCAGATGGTTGTCTAGGACATTCTGCAGTAACTCCCTTTCTAAAAAACTGCAAACAGTATTATAAAATTAAACTCACAGGAGCCTGTACAGTAGCAATATCCACAGTTAAGCAAACTAATTAACAAGAAGTTGTATGCTGTTGCACTGTACATTATCAAATCTGAGTAATATGAACATGGAAGAAATTACAGTCAGACTAATATACTTCTATTTTCTGTTCCTAAACACATATACACAGTGCAGTCTCACTGCAGCCATAACATCAATCAGTGTTTTTCTGCCAAAAAAGGCATAGTTGCTGAGTACACTACTGCTGTTTGCCTGTGATGAACATTAAATAAATTACGATCATAATACTGTACTCCAGTTGTTGGTCACACCTACATATTCCACAGATCTCCAAAAAGCAATTTCAATAATCATTTTAACTGCAATTGCTTTAACTAATTCAGGTTAACAGAGGAGTTGCACTAGCAAAGAACAAGGCATCAGAAGCCCTCTACCAACTTCTGGAAAGTGATTCGGTAGATGGCATAAAGAAACTCTATCAGGTTGCAAAACAAAGACAGAAAGGTAAAGAAGATAGCCAAAAACCCTTCCTAAAGAATGATAGCAACAACCTGCTCATCAGTCCACAAGACATCAAAGGAAGATGGAAGGAATACTGCTAGCAGCTTCTGAATGAAGAGAACCAGCACAGAAGCTGTACTGCCCTACACAGAGCATACAATGAAAGAAGAGGAGGACTCCACCCGAGAAGAACTAATAATGGCATTATGGAAAATAAAGTCAGGAAAAGCAGCAGGCTGCAAGGATGTTACAGCTGATATGACCAAGATGTTGGTGTGATGGACTGGCTCCTGATTGGCCAAACTATGACTGAGTAAAAGGTGACAATGACATCCCTAAATCTATAAACAATCCCTTTTTTATAAGCCGTGCAATATAGAAGGACTTTCATATGACAATGGACACCCGCTGGTTGAAAGTTAAGTCACTATTCTCATAAATTCTGAAATCCTGAATACCTGGGTCTACTCTTAGGTGTACATTGCCAAGATGGTAGTCTCCCGGGATAGATGACTTCTCAAAGGATACAATAATACATTTTTGTCTTTAAGTTTCAGTCCATGATTTCAACACCAGTTTATTTGGAGCAAACCTTCTTGCAGGATGGCTAAGTCATTTGTTAAATTAAAAACTGTTCCTAGCTTGAAGTCATCTGCAAACTTAGTCAGTCAGAGCCATTTGGTATTGGCTTTTATTACAGAGAAATAGATGCCAAAGAGGAGAGGTCTCAGCACAGAACCGCAGGGACTCCACTTATGACTGGTCTCTTTGTGAAGGATACTTCCCCTATTTTGATTTCTATTTCTTATCTGTGAAGCAAATGGGAATACATAGAGTAACACAAATGTTTATTCCCAGTTTATTTAGCTTTTCTATTGTGCTTGAGTGGGGGAGTGCATCAAAAGCTTCAGCCGGGTTCAGGTATATGTTGTGTACCATTTTACCTTCACCCATTACTTTGGTGACCTTTTCAAAAATGTCCACTAGGTTGATTAGGTATGACCTGCCATTGATGAATCCAAACTAAGATGGAGCCAGTGTTTGTAGTTTCCCTATATCCTTATTGATTAGGTCTATGATAAGTCTTTCCATGTGTTTGCATACAAGGCTGGTCACTTATAGGATTGTGATTGCTTGAGCTTATGCAAGGTCCTCCCTTATGCAGGGGAATGGCTGTGGCTGTTTTCAATTCACTTGGTACAAAACCTGTATGGAGGCTGAGGTTGAACAATGTTGTCTGGGGTTGGTTAAGTTGTGTTCCATGCTATTTAAAATGCATCCAGGGATATTGTCATGGCCCATTGATACACTATTGTTAGCTCTTGACAGCACATTTCCGGCTTGTCTTCTGTGATAGTTGGAGGTGAGCCAGTTTCAGGTATATCTTGAGGGACAGATGGTGAGGAGAGAGGGGTAAAATTACAGATGAATTTATTAGCCAGTAGGTTGGCTATATGTTCAGCTTCAGTGTAGATAACATCATTCACAATCATCTCAGTGTGTTGCTAATTTGTGCTTTTGAAATAACGAACATAACTAAAAAGACCTTTTGATTGTCTTTGGGCTGGGAAGCCTCAAACTTTGTTTTGGTGGATTTTATTAAGCTTTGGAGATATTTGTTTATTCCAGCAACAAGGGCTCTATCATTCTGAGAATTACATTTCCTACCTTTGGTCAAAATTCTCTTCCGTTTATTGTAAAGCTTGTTGATATTATGGTTTTACCATGTGAGCTTGTTTCTGAAGTTTTTGCCCTGCACTTGTTCCTACAGGGTACAGCTGCATTTATATAGCTGAATGCATGCTGACACAGTGTGGTGATATACATTTCCAAGTATTCAGTGGAGTTAACTAGGTTTGGTGGAGATTGCAGGCTTTCCAATGTATCAGTTAAGAGTAGGCAATTTCTAAAGGTACCTTGGGTGGAAGGAATCGCTGGTTTCAATTTTATTTCAAAGAAGACAGCTTTATTGTTCGACCTAATACGTGACAAAAATAGGCAAAGGATGGTACAAGATACAACCATATTAGTTAGGACAAGATCCAAAATGTTGTTCTATCTAGTGGGTACTCTGATTATTTGTTCTGGGCATTTTTAATGACAAAATCCTGGAATCTCTATGCTTGCACTAGTGGTGGTGTAGGTTTCCCAGTCTATAGTTTGATAGTTTATATCACCTAAGAAAATGGAACTTGGTTTAATACTGAGTGATTCTATTTCCTGTCAATAGGCATTTGGCTTTCTTGGGTGATAGAGGGAGTTCTATAGTTAGGTAATATATGGTTCTTGACCTTTCTGATAGCAGCAGTTTGTAGTCAGTGATTTGTCTGATGTTGGGAGGAAGATGGATTCATCTGGCAGGCATAACCATACTGAAGCTTTTTATACCTATTATTCTGTCAAATGGCAGAAAAACAGAGATAACATGTTATGCTCTTGATTACAGATGATATGGGGGATGACTTTATTTCAAGTATATATTTTAGGGAAGGGCAGTACTGCTCATATGGAACTGTAAATGTAAGAATGGATACTAAAGTGGTGTGTGCCTTGATAGTAAAATAATGTCAATTTAATTGACTACATCATTCCATTCTCTGATGATAACAGCTAAAATAAAAAAGTATATTTTTATTTAGCTTAACTTGCTACTTGCCATTACTAACAGCAGAAAACTATTTTAAAAGTATTAAAGAAAGTATGACAATATGATATATTGCCAGTTATGCCGGGAGAAGTATAGCAGTGGGTGTGCAAAATATGCTAGCATAGCTAGCTGGAGTTTTGTAAAGAACTATTTCATTTATATATCAAACTGATTTGTACAGGTGCTTGATTTAAAAATTTACTTGTATAGATGCTTGTGTTAGAAAATGTACTAACAGTGGGTCCTGCTGGCAGAAAAAAGAAATACACCTGTGTGTCAGAGTGTATTATAACTGTTGAAATTAATATTGCAACAGAGGATACTGGAAAAGAAGAGGTTAAGCTCAGCCCCAACTAACTTTTAGAAAAATATACTGAAATTAAATTACTTAATTTAGGACATAAAGATTGTATTTCACAAGTCTCAATGCAGCGATAAACAAATATCTGTACTAGGAAGCCTTCTGTATTGTCCTTGAGGGTGAACTAATTGCTAACCTGGAAGGATGGAAGTTTGAAGTTGTTTTATGACTTCCAGAAGCTGCAACCAATCTTAGCAAAGCTCTAGGTGTCTAAGGTAACACATCTGTGCTAAATTCCGGCAGCCTTTAGTAAAGGGGATAGTATGGAAACCAGATGTCAGATGACCAGATGTATGTGATGTCATTCTGTAATCCAGTACGGAAATAATGTTTTAATACTAGAGGAGACTGATGTCTCAAAGCAGTCTGTTTTTGAAATCTGACGTAGAAAGATCACTCACCCACTTCATCTTGCCTTGCTTTAGTAAGTAACCAGGGAATAGTAGTTCTTTAGATTAGTCATGAAAATATAGTGAGATTAGTTAAGTACTGTTTTTCCGTATCTGTGTGAATCTATTCATCTGTGTTATTTTAATAGTTCCTGTGATTGAAACTCTGGTTTATTTTAAATAGATATTCAGTATTTTCATGTTCTTTTACTATTTATTATCAAATATATTTAAACTTTTCATTGTGGCTGATATTTTAGAGAATATTTTAACCTTTGAGAGTACTTATATTTATTTGGTGACACTGTAGCTGCTTTTGGAAGACTTGCTGTTTGGTCAACATTATCATTTGCATTAGTATTAATTTCACTCAGTATAACTGGTTATATTTGTAAGAGCCTTTGAGTAGCTGGCTTTGGAGTGTCTGGTGGTGGTAACTACCTTATAGTCTCTGCAAAGGGTAGCAGAGTGAGTAAATCTGTGCCAGCCTTTCTCAGGTGTGTGTGTGTGTGTGTGTGTGTGTGTGTGTGTGTGTGTGTGTGTGTGTGTGTGTGTGTGTGTGTGTGTGTGTGTGTGTGTGTGTGTGTGTGTGTGTGTGTGTGTATGCACAAATCAAATCTCAAAGAGTGTGTGTGTCTGCTGTTTGGAGCAGGAACACAAAGCACTGTTTTCACAGATAGAGTGGTGGAGGACATGACTTGGACACTCAGCTGAGGACTCAACTCTACAGCTGTGCCAGTGTCTTACTGGGGGCCTAGAGAGTGAGAGAGAGAGAGAGAGAGAGAAATCCAGATACCAGACTGAGTTGTTCCCTGTGTGCTCTTAAGGGAAATTGTGCTTGATGCAGAGAGCTGTATCTGGAAATACTGAGTGTATCTATCTTTGTTCCAAGTGAATGTCCCTCACCAGTGTCAGTGGTGAGGATTCAGGCTGCATAATTACTGGCCCAGAGGAGGGACATCACAGAAGGCATGCCATTAATATATACTAATGAAAAGTTTGTTTATTAAAGAAACTGTAGCAGTAAAATGCTCCTATATTCTATTTTGCATATCCACAGTTCTTATACAGTCATGTTAAAATTTGAAAACAAAAGTTATGCATTGTTGTTTTCAGTCTAGAAGGTGACCATGAATGCTTACCCCCACCCAAAAGAGGCTATAAGCCAAATTCTTATTTGCCATGTACACTCACTGACTTACCTCATTTACATCACTGAAGTGTCATGATTTTGCAGCATAAGTTATTCTAATTTAAGTATTTGAGTTATGGAGTTGTAAAACTACAGGATTTATAAGCAGAAAAGATGCCTCTGACAGATGTAATAAACTTAGTGCAGCTTACAAACAATCTCCTCTGCAACCTCCTAAAAAAATCAGGCAGCCAAGTTCTTATAAACTCTGTTATCCTAGTAGAATACTCCCTTTGCCATCATAAGCTTACCCTTAAACATGCTAGCAATGAAAATAATAGTATGACCATTTTTGTGATGTTTTTAGAAATTATGAGTAAACAGAAAAATTCTCTATCACTGGGGGTGGGCTCTATTAGCCAACTCCTCAGGAAGACTTGAGCATTTAAAGTAAAGGCGGGCATTTGGTGATCACTAGCATGTTAGAAGTGACTTGGTTTTACAACTTTGAAAGAAATGGAATTGGTTAATCCTGAAATATTGAACTTAATCATTTATTTCACTCCAGGAACAGGCATTTATAAAGATTTATTCAGCACAAAGACTGAAAACTAAGCTTGCAGGTGGTCTGAGGCATGCATATCTATAATGTGAAGTAATATTGTGTTTTATTTTATTTTATTTTTTGTGATTAATTGCCAGGTAGTTATGCTGCTGAGCTTCATTAAAAATGCAATTTATAGTAGGGAACCATATGTAAATTTACAAGTCATGAGTTCATCTTCCTCTTCCATAATGTACATATGACTCCATGTAACTACCATGTGCCAATTATTTACTCACACTTCAGGAATTGACAGCTCATCAGAAAGTGAACACATCAGTGGAAAGGGTGACCAAATAGTACAACAGTAGAAATTGTTGTTGTTTACTACAAACAGGGGGAGGGAGAGGACTGGGGAGATTGTTACTCAAGGTATAACAACTATGGAGAGAGAAACACACATTTTTACACATAGGTATGGTAAAAATTATAGGTAAAACTCATCCATATTAGAACTTTCACTTTGTAATACTCAAGTCTTCTATAATAGAAGCCCATAGGTCTAGCCATAGGGCTTCTGAATGTCCAGGACATTTTAAATCCTTTTGGTCATATTCAGCCCAGTAAGGTCAGATCCCATTAGCTGTGAACATGCATATAAAGCCCTTTTAGGGATCTTGTTAGTACAGCATAAGCACATAGTTAGGTACAATTTAGCAACAATGGGTCTTTAAACCCAGCTGATGCTCATAAAAATTAAGGTGCCTGCAAAATATCTCAGCTAACATCCATACCAAAGGGTGAAAAGGTCACATAGACAAACCATTCAGTAAAAACTGCAAGAAACACTTAGCCAATCTGGAGTTTTTCACTGTAGCTACAGCCAAGACAGAGTTTTCACGTATATAGATGTGGACAGAATTTCATATATAGATATGGGTATTTATATAGGTTCAGAATGTCTGGTCAGTGGTATAGGAATACATAATGTTTGGTCACAGGTACATTTTATTGAAAAGTTTTTGATGATGAAGACAGTTAAATGTTCACATTCTTTGAGTGGTGAACTACATAAATGTTCGATTATTAAATATAAGGTAAGTAGGAGTGAGCAAAATTGCTAAAACTTTCATTTCCTCCTACTACAGGTATGAAACTTGCTAACCCACCAATTGTTATTAATAATACCTGGTATACATTTTATAAGTCACTCATTTTTCTGACAGATTCCTTCACTTCGTTTTTTTTTTTAAGAATAATTCTCTCCTTTCCAGTACTTGACTATGCAACAATGCCAGTAATAAGAATATTTACATGAATGTATTTTTATGCAATGTTATATGTTTAACACAGATGTCAAGTCATGTATATGAAAACCTTGTGTTTGTAATTATCATTGTTACATGTTAAATGTGGAGCTTTTCTCCCCGGGCCTCTGGTGAAAAAGGATTTTTGTGCAGTCAGACTTTCCCAGTAATCAAATGTAAAATAAAAATAAAATAAAATAAATTTGTAACAAGTTTCATTATTGGGGTTGAGTGTGTCTGTGAGTGTTTGTAGGTCAAGGATACAGTAAAAGCTATGGAAAGAACAGTTGTATATTGTGCTTTGGTAATGGTATGTTTTAAAGTGGCTGTGTTAGTGTCTTCTTGTGTAGTGGGGTTAACATACATGAGCAAACCCTAACCCTACTCCTGCTCCTAAATTTAATCCCACACATTAAGGCACTAAACACCTTTTCCCTATCTGTATCACTATTCAGGCAACTTATGTATTGTGCTATTCAGACAGATTATTTCTGCTAGTTCATGTTATTCTGCATTTTTGGTCAGTTTCTAAGTTCAATGTAATAGGTTCTTTGACTATAGGTAAGTTAGATTTTTTTAGATTAAATGTAATTCAGTGAGGAGGTGTTGTTCTATAAATTAAAATTAAGTGAAGCTACCCTACAAAGAGTAACAGATGAATTGTCTTACTTGTGCCTGAAACAACCGCGACCAAGAACCAAAGTGGCCTTCAGTACTTTATGATCTAATTGGGGCAGCCTTGGTTTAGGTTAGAACCTACTAGTGGTACTCCCTTCAAAAAATAAATAAATTAAATCTTATGTAGAGAATGTAGCCACCTGGTGGTGTAAATCTTGGCTCTAGATGATTGTCTGTATTAAAATGACACCCCAATCCCATATGCAAAAATGGGAAAAAGGGCTGTGGATGGATGGATGGATGGATGGATGGATGGATGGATGGATGGATGGATGGATGGATGGATGGATAAAAAATAACATAAAACTGTAATGTCTCAAAATGGAAACCTCAGGATGTGCATTTAATATATAAACTAAATGGATTCAATTTTAATAATTTGAAGAATATAATTTACTGGCACTGTCCCCGCCATCTATAACTTGATAGCCCTTATCACATTCTGGCATGTTCACAGTTACATTCTCCTTGTTGTTTCTTCTACAACTTAGCATTAGTCCACTCAAATATTTGAGGTTTTATTTTATTTTATATATGTGCAATACTGAAAGCTGAATACCATGAAAAATATTATAACGCAAAACCAGATTCTAAAAGGCCATGCTTGGATTAGCGTATTCTCCCAAATGCTTCCCGTTCTATAAAGTATGCTCTGGGAATCTTTAAGTTCCATAAGCTCCATTTCCAAAACTGGAATCATGTTTGCTATATCACAACACTTAGAATTTTATGTTGGCATTGACAGCCAGTTTAAAAACTCTAAAGAACAGAGTAGCCCATTGATGTCAGTGAGGTTATATGGCATAGCAGTGTCTCCACTCAGTTTAATTTCTCCAAGTCTTTTGGTTTTCTAATAACATGACAGGAATGGACTCCATTCCAAAGTCAGGGTGTAATTAAAGTTCATGAAATTAACATTGTTTCAACCTTTGATGTCAGCAAAAATACTCTTTGCACTCTCAATGTGCCCAGAACTGACTCCTTCTGCAATTCATGTGGCATTACATGTACTGGTAGCATATCTAATTATGACAATAGATTCTTTTTTATTAGACCCATTGTTCCTACTACTACTATTTAGAACTGTTTGGGTATTTTTCTTCCACAGTGCTCTTGTTTCTCTCTGTAAATTCTGTTATTTTATGACTTTGTGTCTGTCTGTATGTAAGACACTGCAGTCACTAGGTTTAGCAATTTCAATGATAAATGCTACTTTTGTCTCTTTTTTCATGGATTATTATATCTGGTTTTCTCTCATCTATTTTTTGAATGGTTGATAATGGGTGATCCCATGTGATGTACACTTCATCATTCTCTATAATGCTTTGTGGTTCATGTTTCCAGTGCTTCTTAGCTGCTTCTATATTGTAGTGTTTGTATAATACATAGTGCAATGGTCTTGCCACATTATTCTGCCTTTCAGTGTACAAGCCCTTTGCCATGAGTGTATCAAAACCAGCAACAATATGTAGGACTGTTTCTAATTCATTTTCAAAGAACCTTCATTTGTCTGTTTCTTCCATATGTTCAATGGACATTATAAACCAATGTGTATATAGTCTACTCTCCTGGGCTGTCATTATTAGCCTTTCATCTTTTGGTTTCAACTCATCTCTTCTTAACCATTCCTGCATCAAATCCTGATCATCCTGAGGTTATTCCAGGAGACATTTGTGCTTGCCACAATATTTATGCCTTACATTTCTTTCCCTCTCATCTGATCCTTTTCCTTATGCTCAGTATGTTTTTTTGGCACATTCAGTTGCTGTGAGATTTTTTTGCCTACTTCTGGTTTGGTTTCCATCCTCATTTTACACTTGAATCTTTTGCTAAACTAAGCAGACAGGTCATCTTAGACTTTGCTTCTTCATGTTTTAAAACTTTCACTATGTTTGATTCTGATGATGTCAGCAGATATGTATGCAGTCCCACGACTGCAGATTTATACATGTAATCAATTTTGAGGAGGCCCAAACCTCCATAAGAGTAAGGAATATATGATTTTGGTATGCACTGATTTTTTATTGATAAGCGTGAAGCATTTTTCTTGTTTTTTCCGACCAACTGATACAATACCTTTTGGCATCAATCACCCCAAAACTGTAAGTTAGAAAAGGAAGAGTAAATTAATTTATAGCATGGACTTTATTCATAGATGTCAAGACTGTTTTCAATATTATTTTTAGGCTTCTGAAATCTTCCTTCGTGAGTTTTATTTGTATTGGCTCATGTTTTATTGCTAATCCTTCATCAGTTTCCAAATATTTATGCACTCCCTCTCCTGCTCGAGTTCCTTTAAGTCATATTCCTATCCTGGATTAATATTTTCTTGCTACTGCAAATTTCCTGCCTTAAACATTGCTTTTGCACATTTATCAAGCCCAAATGAAATTCTTATATCATCTGAGAAAGTTTTAATCACTTGCAGTTGTGCTTTCAACTCCTCATCTAATAACTACACAGTTTAAAGTATGTCCACCTGTATGAAGGCTTTGATTCGGCAGGCATTAGGTTCATGACAAGCCTACTGCCTGGTTTAGGAGGTTTAACATACAGGCGGAGCTGGTCTTATGCAGAGAAGGAGATGGGGGTTGCTGGCCAAGAACTGTATGCATAAGCATAAGCGCAGTGTTGGAAAACATCCCTTAAATATGCATGAGATGGCTTCCAATGACCTTCCATTAAGTTCAAATTGTGCTTTGTTAGTGTAGCATCACACCATGCTCTCCTTATAGTGCTGGAGTTCAGAATGCATGATGCTTAAATGTAACAAACTGTTACATTTGTAGCAATTTTTTTTTTTTATTTTTTCTCTTTAACTTTGAGTTGGGAATTCAGTTTATGGAACTGGGATTGCTAGATGACCTAGTTACAGCTCTGATTGCCACATCTCATTTCTAACATACAGGTAGTGATACACTGTTCGCCAGCTTTGGGAACTCTCAGCTACACCTGTACGTCAAACCTGATACTGCTGGCAGGTTATTGTCTTCAGTATTAGTTCTCACATAAAGGCGGGCTGTGGAGTTGGCAGACTTTGTCTGAATTTGGCAGTTATGCTGCAGATTCTGTGACTGATAGATCGTAACTAAATGGGTAACAATCATTAACATTCATTAACACAGAATGGCAATGAATCTCTTTACCTGCTCCTGTTATAGTGGGTATATTACAAAGTGCAGCACTGGCATCCCATTAGGTAGTGTAGGATGTACTCACTCCCCCCAGATTAGATATCATACTGGGGGGGTCCGGAGTTGGAATCTACTTACAGAATAGTATTGCAGGATGGCAGAGTGTCTCTACAATGCAATCCCAAATCTTTTGGATTCCTGGGGTAAACATTTATTACAAATGAAAAAGAAAATGTAAATAAACTGTGGCTCAACTCCAACTATAACACTGACCTCCATTATTTAAATAAACACTAATATAATATTTCTGTATTCACACACTGCATGTGTTTAATGCTTTCAAATAAAATCCAAAATTTCAGTTTCTGAACATGAACGTCATTCAAATATGCTTATATTCTTATTCAGACAATGAGAATTTAGGTTAGTTAACAAGTTTGCATTATTTTATGCAGTCTTATTTTCTGGCCTCTTGTGATCTTGAAATTAGAGCTGCATATTGTAGATTTTGCATTCACATTCCAGTAGATTAATGGTAACCCCACAATGCAAACATTCTTGAAAATATTAACCTGATGTCATAACAGAAGAGAGGATTTTCTAAATTCCAGTATGTTTAGCATACACTGTCGCATAGGCATGCCTTTTGGGTGATTTTCCCATTGAACCTATAACCTTAGCTATGTTTTTCTTGACATATTAAATTTGCCTTCACAGAAAGTATTGCTATGTGTAATGAGAAACACATTCCTTCCCAGCCGAGAAAGCAGTTTAAGCTGGAAATATTCAATGACTGCTTTTATAGTCTGTGTAACTTCTTGTCAGAATTTATCAAGTGTCAGATAATGAATTTCATTATCATAGCATCAGCCTTGTCTAGTAGGATAACATCAGAAATGTTTACACAAATATTTCCCTTGTTGAACAGCCAGATGTATCTTTAGTGCTTAAATCAAATACAGCAGTACCTTTCAGTATAGGTTCAGTTAAAAGGAAGTTTTGCTTCTTATGCTGCAAAATCAACAAAAAAAGTCTTACTCTAATACATAAATGGCAGGCCTGACTTGAAGCAAATATTTTCATTTGTGATTAACTAGGATTTCTAAATTGTGTTAATATATTTTATTTATTTTATTAATTTGTTAACTAGGTAATCCTTTTAGGCATGGGTGTGGGTGGGTGGTTATTTTCAAGCGTAACCAAGGAGCATTGTCTAGTTATACAAATTTCTCCAGAGTCACACAGTAGATAAATAGTTCATAGGTTCATAGGTGTATACTAGGCTAATGTCCCTGGAGCCTTTACAAGCCTAGCCCATAGGATTACCCTGGCATCGTGCCACCCAACCTTAGTTCCCAGTGTCTCTGTAGAATGGAGCCACTGGAGTGATCTCTGAGGTGAATTTTCTATTTCCCATCCACACATCAAGATATCTCTTGAAGAGGGCCAGTGAGGTGCTCTGTTTAACAAGTAAGGGAAGTCTATTCCATAACATGGGCAGTCTCTGGGTTATGAACCTGTCCCTCTAGCATGTTCTGTTGATTGTGGTAATGAGGTTGAGGTCTCCGGGCCATGTGGTGCGGAGGGATTGGAATTTCTTTAGATGTAGCATTTCTAACAGAGCTGGGTCAAACATGGCTTTGTAAGTCAAGCAGAGATAACCTCGAAGTAGGCGATATGAGACAGAGAATAGTTGGAGTTTTTTGAGTCTGTCCATATAGAACAAGTGTTTAAGGCCTAGGATCCTCTTTGTGAGGTACTTTTGCATCCTCTCCAATTGTTGCAGGTGTCTAGCGAGGTACATGCCAAATGGGGCATTGTATTTGATGATTGGCCTAATGAGGAAAGAGTAGAGGGAGACAATGACCTCTTTCTTCCTGGATACAAAACCCTTAGTAATGAGATGTGCCACATACAAGGACTTTCTGACCACAGTGGCAATGTGGAGGTCAAAAGAGAGATTGCTGTCAACCTATGTTCCCAGATCTCTTATAACGCCTTCTGTGTTCAGTGGATTACCATCGATGTGGTAATTCATGGAACTGGGTTTTTCCCAAAGGGGATGACGACACATTTTTTGGCATTGAGCTTAAGGCCATGGTTCTGACACCAGTCGTTGGTATCTATGAGGCCTTTCTGTAGGATGTCAACATCACTTGGGGAGTCAATAATGGCTCCCATTGTGCAATCATCTGCGAACATTTTCAGCCAGAGTCCCTTCGTTTTGGCCTGGACTTCTGAGAAGTAGATACCAAACAGGAGAGGACCCAGGACCAATCCCTGTGGGACTCCGCTCATGACTGGTCATCAGTCTGACTTGGAGTCAGCTACTTTCACACTGTGGTTTCTATCTGTGAGACAGTTTGCCACCCACCTAGTGATATAGAGGTTGATGCCCAGCTTAGTGAGTTTTTCTATAATTCTTGAGTGGGGAATGGTATCAAAGGCCTTGGCCAGATCAAGGTAGGCTGTATGAACCACCTTGCCTTCATCCACAGCTCTGGTGACTGACTCAAAGAAGTCAACAAAGTTGAGCAGGCATGATCTACCCTTCACAAAACTAAACTGTGTTGGATCCAGAGTTTGGAGATTCCCTATATCCTTGTTTATTAGGTCCATGATGATGCGTTCCATAGCTTTGCATGTCAGACTTGTCAGGCTAATGGGGCGATAGTTCCCAGGGTCTGTAGTCACTCATCCTTTTTGGACTAGGATGACTAGAGCAGTGCACCATTCGGTAGGGACAAAGTCTGAGGTGAGGCTGTGATTGAACGGGGCACACAGGTGAGGTGCCAGTTCACTCTGTAGTTCATGTAGAACACAGCCAGGGATATTGTCAGGTCTCATAGAAGCTGTTTTCTTGGCCTTGGACAGTGCTGTTTTAACCTGTGCAGCAGTAATACTGGGTGGCTGGCAATCTACTGATATTGTGATTGGTCCTTTCGGGGGGGGGGGTAAAGTTGGCACTGAATCTTTCGGCCAGTATATTGGCAATATCTGTTGGCTCAGTATAGGAGGTACCATTGTGCAGTAGCTCAGAGCAAATCTGGGTATTGCCATGGAGATTCTTTACATAACTTTAGAAGGCCTTGTGGCTATCTGCTGCAATTCTGTTTTTACAGCTAGCTTTAGAGGATTTTATGAGGGATCTCAACTTTTTGTTGAGGCTGATAAGGGAGTTTTTCCAATCTTGGGAATTCACCTTATTCTGCATCAGTTTCCTCCTTCTGTTGTATAGTTTGTTTATGGCAGGGGACCACCAGATTGGCTTCCTTTTTTGGAGGAGAGCGTCTTGGTTCTATTGGGTATGGCATGATCCATGCATTTGTGTACGTGTTCGTACAGTGCATTGATGTATGATTTGGTGGTCATGCAACTATTCTCCGTTTGCATGGGTGCTCTGAAGTTAGTCACCTCTGCTTTTAGGAGCCGAAAGTTAGCTTTGGCAAAGTTTTTCATTGTGGTTACCTTTGTTGGGTGGGGTGGGGTGGGAGGGTTGTGGATTTCCAAGGTGATTACTTTGTGGTTGGATCTAACCAGGGAGAAGTTGACTATTGATGTAGAGCAATAGTAATCTATGTTAGTAATGACCAGGTCAAGGATGTACCTCTAGTGGGGGTAAGAACAAGCTGGTCCAGGGCATTGGAATTAATGAATTCCAGGAAACATTGGACAAGTGTATTGGTACATGAGTAGATTTCCCAGTTAATGGAGGGGTAGTTGAAGTCCCCCAGTATGAAAGTGTTAGGTTGGACCCTAATATTCTCCAGGGTGCTTAGGAACGTGGAGTGTGAGACTTGGGACATGGTTGGGGATCTATAACAGGCTGTGATCTGAATTGCTGTCTTACCCAATGTTAGCTGCACCTGAAGTATCTCTGATGCATTATGTTGGACTATCAGTCTGGAGGTATGCGCATATTTTATGAATATGGAAACACCACCGCCTTTGGAGCTATGGTCCATGTTTTGGGGCCGGAAGGTGTGGAATGAGTTATAGCCTGGTAGTGCAGGGGTGCTTTCTGCTGTTTTAAACCAGGTCTCCATTACATTTACAGCACAGATGTCGATGTTCTCCATTTTAAGGAGTGCTTTGAGTGAGTGCATTTGAGATTTAGACTTCCAGCATTGAGCAGCATGACCCTCAGATTGCATTTGTTTGTAGCTGTTACAGTGGTAATTTGGTCTTTGGAACACCATCTAAAAAGGGACTATAGGGGTGGCAAGAGCCTTGGCCAGTAACTGGAAGTTCAGGGGTGACAGATGCAGGCCATCACTGGCAAAACATTGAGGTCTGTCAATCATGTCATCCCAGGCAGACAGATACTGGATCCCCTTAGAATGACACCAGAAACTTAGCCAATTGTTGAAATCAAGCATGAATTTTACCCAAGACTACAAAATAAAGCTTGTTAGCAACTGATAGCACCTGCTAGATGCAGAAAACTCATGAAAAATTCTTTATGTGATATTTATGGCTCTTTAGTCACACTTATGAGAAATGTATCACCATGATTTCATTTACAACAGCTAGACTCCTTTAGCCTGTGAGCATGTTTTTGAGACCATTGTCTCATTGATGAATGGAGCTTTTGGATAATGGAGGTTTATGGGATATCAGAGTGTTAAGCGCATTAAACTAGGGGCACCCAACAGTTGGTGAAGGAGCCACAATTCAGAACACCAAAGTATTGGATCTGGCCATGAGCATGCTTCCCACTTGTTGCTGCTGCTTAAGTTGGTCAGCTCAAAGCCCAAAAGATGATGACTTTACAGGAAACCACTCAGGAGAATATATAATGTATTTTCAGAGATGCAGCTTTGCTTCAAGTTTTCTACAATAGAGTGATGCAGACTAAGTTTTTATTAATGCATTATGGAATTCTTCTCATTGGTTCTTACCTGATAGTTCTTGAGAGGGTTTGTGAGTTGGAGGAGTATGGTAAAATAAAAGGAAGGGCTGCATTTTAAAATGTTTACCAAAGCACTATTCCTTCTGAGGTTTTGTGAGTTAGAGCTGTATAGTAACATAAATAAAAGACAAAGGCTGCATTCAAAAATGTTTAAGAAAAGACTGTTCCTTCAAGCTGCTGGAGTGTTTAGTGCATTTCTCAGTACTCCATGGTTATCTGCACTCTTGTTTGCAGATAAGTTAGATTTCCTTTCTCTGCCCTCACAGTAGCACCATGGTTATTAGTACTAGTTTTTGCAGATGAGCTCTCACATGCTACAAGCTTCTCATCTGCAAACTCAGTAAAGTCACCACAACAAAAAGGGCAACAGTCTTTACTGTGGTTGTTAATGAGAAGCATTTAGCAGTATTAGTATGCTTTATTGCAGTCATTGTCAATGTTGTCTGTCAGGAAAAAAACAAAAGAACTGGTGCCATTGGCACTCTTGGTGAGCTTTAGTGATTTATCTAAAATGCACATAGTAAGCGCTTTTGTCCTTAGAAGACTAAGGATGAAAGCATTTACTCTGTGAAATGTATACAATTATTACAGCCACTAACACTGTAAATGGCAAAGGATCATTTGTTTTCTTTCCTTTTTTTTTTTTGGAAGTAGTTCTGTGGTAAATATACTAACTGTGGCTGTAGTCAACTTCCAGATTTAATGACTGTAGATTTGTAAGGGAGTTTCCTTATAGGGTGGGTGACATGCATACTTTTTAATGTGGTTTTTAGCATTTCTGAAGAGTGAGAAGCAGAAGTAAGTAAAATGCTTTATTTAACTGCCTCTTTAAATGCCATTAAATAAAGAATTTTGCAAACCTCTGCTTCTTGCTTCTACTATCTTCAGTAATGCTTCTTGTTCACATTGAACTCAGTAGTCACTAAAGGCATTTAAATAAAGAATGTGATTTCAATAATATTGAAAAATCATACATAAGGTTTTGGTACACATGAGATGCAGAATATACTACCCATGCTATAGCAAGTACTGCTCATAAGAGTACCCAAACTGTTGGTGCACATACCCACTGACTCCAATAGAAATCCTGAGGCAGAAGCCTCTACCCCCCCCCCCACACACACATGCCAGCTTTTCCTGTGTTTTTGCCACTTATAGGTCTGCTTTTTCTTCTTTATCCTGTACTGATATTCTCCTTAAATGTAAGCCATACCCCTGAACTATACATCATTATGAACATTTCTCAGTTTTCATAGGTTCATATGCTGTTCAACATTGAAAAGATTTGAACATTCATTGTGAAGACTTTTTAAGAAATATTCATGATAAATAATACTTAATATTAATCATATTAATTCAATAAAATAAATATTCTAAACTATGAAGAAACTGTTAATAACTATGCCACAAACTTCCTAGTTGCCTCTTTCTTACTTTGGAGAGGAAACAATGAGAGCTATGTTATAATGTCTTGTAATTATTCTAGCTTTTTATGGCCATTGTTCATTTCTGAAATAAGTTGGAATAATTACTGTTGCCATTTCTTTAAATACCAATCAGTCATTTGACATAGTTTTATAGGGCTGTTGGGCTAGTGTGTATTTATATGAAACAAGCTGGAATGCATTATTGTAGCCATTTTTTATAATCAGGCATTTCAGACATTTGACATTAATAGATATAATTAATAAGTTCAGTGCAATCTGAGGATGAAACGACTGTACATTTCTGTCATTTTATCACAACAGTCATTGATTTGGCTGTGCAAAACTAGTGCGTATTCATGTAAAACAAGGTGAGATGAATTTGAGTGGCTGTCTGACTTTGCTTTCCTAATGTTAATCTGTGAATCAAGCTGAAATAGAGTACTATGGCCATTACCTTTTTCTTTGCTTGTCAGTATAGCAGTGTATGTATCTCATAGCAAGAACTTTAAATTCATTACTGTGGCATTTATTATCATTAATTTTGTTTATTCACAACCCGATACCTGAAATGTATGCAATACATTAACAGTAACTGGTGTCTATGGAGAAAGTCTGTGGGTAAAAGTAAATGATTTCAGCTCTCATTTAATCAAAGTTAAATAGTTCTTTTATTTGGCTTGGCAGAGCTAGTCTGCTTATGCATGAAGCAAGCTGAAATACATTAATATGTCTATATTATAGTTTGTTTCATTTAAACATCAGTATCAAACTCAAAGCATGAAAGTTAATCATCATCATTAACCCACTTTTCCCCATTGTTTACAGGGGAATCCAGTGTTGTGTTAGCTATTGCCATCTGGATTTAATGCCACTCTCCTACCTTCTTCAAAAGTCATGTCTGACTGTCACAGGCCTTCTCTCACACAATCCATCCAATTTTGGATGCTGTAATTTCCTCCTACCTTCTTCCTGACTATTCCAAATCTTCTTCACCAGATTGTCATTTTCCTTCTCTGCACATGTGTTTGAACCACTGTAATCTGTTCTCATTAACCCTCTCTGCAATTGGATTTACTTTGCCTTCTGCTCTGATAACCTCATCTCTTCATGTGTCCCACAGTGTGTACCTGTATCAGGCACTTCATCTCCATCACCCCTAACTTCCTCAACTACTCTGCCTTTGCTGCCTAGGTTTCTGTACCATACAGTAGTACTGGTCACATCACTGTTTTGTACATCTAACGTTTTGGCTTTCACATTATTCTGTTGTATCCTACCCCTGATAACCTGTGCCAGTTGGCTGCAGCCCTTCCGAATCTAGCTTTTACTTCCTCATTCAGAATTTCTTTCCCTTCAACCACCCCTTCCAGATACTTGAAGCTGTTAGCCTGTTTCATTATTTTCCCTTCTATCTCAATTTTCAGCTTCTTCTGATTTTCCCCATTTGCTGCCATTACATCTGTCTTATCTGTACTCAGTTTCATCCCATGTACCTACAGTTTTGCATTCCATTCACCTATCTTTTGCTGAGGGTCTTGCTCAGAGTGTTCCTATAATGCCATATCATCTGCATACACAAACGCTGTTGTTCTGTCTCACCTGACCTGCTTACTAATGCATACCATTACCAGTATGAACAGCAGTAGGCTCAGAACTGAACCCTGATATACACCCATTCACACTAGAAACCACTCTAAGAGACCAAACACTGGCCACACTTGAGTCACCGGGTCTTTGTACATAGCCTGCACTAATTCTACCAATGTTTCTGGGACTACACACCACTGCAGGACTGCCCAAACCTTCTTTCTGGGACCTTGTCATATACTTTCTGCATGTCTAGGAATGTCAGTTGGGCTCTTTCCTCATCTGTATGTTCTTTTGAAGTATCTGTCAAACTGTAAACTTCAGGCTAGTTGTGCTGCAGCCTGATCTGAATCCAAACTGCTCGTCTCCCATCTTATTTGATGCTACTCTGCATATTCATTTATCGGTCACCTTCTCCAGAACTTCATGCAGTTTGACAGGAGTTTGAAAAATCTATACTGCCTACATTTGTGAATGTTCCCTTTGTTCTTGTACACTGGTGCTAGTGTATTTATTCTCCAGCCATCTGGACTACACTTTTCTCTTCATACTGCTATGAGTAAGCTCAGGAGCTGTTTCTCCCCATCTCTTCCAACATCTCTATCATATTTGCCCCAGCTGCTTTTCTTATCTTCATTTTCCTTAGTGCTGTTCTTACCTCTTGTAGGGTGTACTGTCCTCTTTGCTCATTATAGGCTGTGTCTGGGGCAGTACAGCTTCTTTGGGGTTTTCTTCATTCAGAAGCTGCTGGAAGTACTCCTTCCATTGGCCTTTGATGTCCTATGGACTAGTGACATTCCTTATGAAGGGTATCTGATTATCTTCTTTATCTTTCTGTCTTTGCCTTGCAACCTGATAGAGTTTCTCTGTGGCATCTACTGAGTCACTTTCCAGAATTTGGTATAGTGCCTCCGATGCCTTATTCTTAGCCATTGCAACTCCTCTCTTAGCATCTTTGTTAGCCAACTAGTGTTCCTTCCAAGCCTGGTCTATCTTTTCTATCTCCCACTTTTTGCTGCACTCCCTCTTTATTTTAATGACTTCCTGGAATTCTGCATTTCACCACCAACTTTTCTTATGTACCTTATTTCCTTAATTGGCTTGGCATTTGTTCTATAGTCCTCAAATATACTGTTTTGAGGCAGTGCCATTCTTCTTCAACTCCACCTATTTCATCTTCTTCCTGAGGTGCTAGAGCCCTAAGTAATTCCTTGAACTCTTGTGATTTCTCTTCAGTCACCTTCCAGGACTTCAGCCTAGTCTCTGTTGACTTTAGAGCATTCTCTGACCACTGCCTGGAATTGATTGTGGAAAACAGTGGCTTATGCTGTGGGTTGTCTGTTTCATTGGGTATGACTTTGCAAACTCCGGTTTTACCTTTGTGCCCTTTCCTTAATAGAAGGATATCTACCTGAATTGTGTGTTGGCCACTATTGTGTATGATATTGTGACAGTCTCTCTTTCTGAACCATGTGTTGGCTACTATTAAGCCTTTTGCCATAGGGAAGTCTGGAAGGGCTTCTCCTTCTTTATTCTTGTTGCCTCAGCCATGTGGACCCAGGCATTCCTCATATCCTGTTCTGTGTTTCCCGATATGTGCATTCACATCACCTATGTTGTCCTGTTTTATCAAACAGGTCTTGCAACAGCTGTCTGATTACATTATTTTCCTCACTGTCACAACCCCGATGTGGAGAATAGGCTGACCTTATGAATAGTGAGCTATCCTTACACTGGAGTCTGTCACTAATTCTGATGACATCCGCCACTATCTTCTGAAGCCTCTCCCTCACCACACTATTTTTAGACTGTCCTCCTCCTGAGTAGTAGACTGTGAATCTCAAGCCAAGTGACTTTGCTGCACTGCCCTTCCATCTCATATCGGATACATAGGATGCCCAGCCTTCTTCTTACCATCATGTTATTCACTTCCAAGCTGTGTCCTGTCGGTGTACCTAGTTCAAATTTGACAGGTTAGTTGATTTTACATCTAGATTTCACTCAAATCCAACTGGGCAACTTGATATCTGCCAGCCAGAAGTCTATTGACCCAGGGCTGCTGGACTTTATGGCATGCACACAATGGCCAATAAGGGCACACACAACCCTTTCACCATTAGCATGAATCCCTGACGCAGGTTGGGTATCCATGCCCATGCCCATTTCTAGTGACATTAGTTAACACAACCAAATAACCTAGAACCAACTTTTTACACCATCAAGTGGCTAACTCTTATACAGAGTGCAGTCTGTGATTACTTTTCTCCTGTTGTGAGAATACTGCACAGCACAGTTGAACAAAACATCCCATGTTTTTGGGAGGAACCCCAGCGAGACACAGGGAAAACATGCAAACTCCATACAGACATTGACCAGAGATCAGGATCAAACCTTGTACCTTGTGCATGGAAGGAGAAGTCCTTAACCATTATGCTATCTGGTCTCTAATATGAAATATAGTAATCTTGATAATAATCATTGAAAACCTTGAATAGGCTGAAAGGATATATATACAACAATGCCATATAAAGACAGCAAAAACAAATTAGATCAATGTTAGTGGGGCAAGCTTCTCTGCATAGCTCTTGGGGGCTGTACCTCTACACATACCCCTAATTATTCCTATTCTACGTCCAAGATCCCATAACTTTAGGAATGACAGCACAAGTTTAATTTCAGTACATTAATTTAACTGTCTCAAAGATTTATTTATTTTATTTATTGATTTTGTTTACAGGGAAAGTCTGATTGGGCAGAGCCCATTTTCAGAGGAGGCCCAGGTAGGAAAACTCCACAGATAATACCAAGATAATGTTCAATCATTGAGTATTAGAAATTAAACATTAATTAACACAATAATACTATGCAGGGATATAAGCAGAAACAATACAAGTTCCACATGCAATACAATGCAGGGATATAAGCTGAAGCAATACTAGTTCAAAGCAGAAAGTTCAATGTACAATATGATGTGGGGATATAAGTAGAAGCAATACTAGGTCAATGCAGGGAGTTCAATGTACAATATGATGTGGGGATATAAGTAGAAACAATACTAGGTCAATGCAGGGAGTTCAATGTACAATATGATGTGGGGATATAAGTAGAAGCAATACTAGGTCAATGCAGGGAGTTCAATGTACAATATGATGTGGGGATATAAGTAGAAACAATACTAGTTCAATGCAGGCAGTGATTAGAGTTTTTTTTTCTAAGGTGAGGGGGTAGTAGTTAAGAGAGGGGAGATAGTGGAGAGGGAGTGAGTAATGAGAGAAGGAAAAGAGGAGATGGAGAGAGTTTTTGAGGTAAAATATGCTTTAGGTGTTGTTATGAGGAGGATAAGTTAAAGGGAGAGGTGACTTAATAAGTACTTAAGGTTTATGGCAGGGTGCTGTAAATGGTAGAATGTTGTAGACATGTTCAGCTGGGAGATGAACATGTTCTGAGACAGTTATTGTTTAGGTGTTTCTTGAGTCAGATTTTGAAGTTTGTTAGCTAGTTTGATCTCAAGAGGGATATACAAATTCTCCCACTTTTACAAGGCAATATAACCTCATAGTTAATATATTTAAGTAAGAGTCGTGTGTAAGTGCTTGTTCCCTGCAAAACAAAAAGCTGTACACATATTAATACTTATTAAATGTTTTAATGCTGTGCACAGAGTCATTTTCCACCTTAACATTTCTGTAACAACTGAGACAGTGGTGTCCTATATTACAGTAATGCATGTGGAAAGTTTTGTACTTTGTTAGGCACTTTATTATTGTTGTTGTTGTTGTTTGTCTATCGGCTTTTCCCGGTAAGGGGTCGCCACAGCGGAACTCCGGTCGGCTAATGATTGGCAGTAGATTTTTTACGAAACGCCGAGGTGCCAGCTCGAAGCCCAACCTTCAACGAAGGCACGCCCATTTATGCACGCATGTCTTTTGAACGCTACCCAACCGCAGGGAGGACATGCAGACTCCACACAGAAGGCACTCCCAAGCCCAGCCGAGAATCGAACGGGAGAGCCTCTTGTTGTGAGGTAACAATGCTACCGCTGCACCACCACGGCATAGACTTCCAAATAGAAGGCATAGCATTTAGTGCAACAGATAAGCTGAAAATGTGGAGAAGAGGGTCTAAAAGCTAGTTGTACTCCAGGAAAACAGTGTTACCATAATAAATTCACCATGTTGCTCAGCTATACTCTATTCTACAGTCATTTAGCAAATGTTTTTAGCCACATAATTTTTGTCATTTAGAGTAGCAACACCATCTTAAATAGTATAGTATCAAGTAATGACCACAGCCATGATCCTGGAGGATTTGTGGCCATTGTTGATCATTAAAGGTGGAGGAGTGTCCATATTCAGCAAGGATTTTCACACTTCCAGGCTAGTTGCCCAGCACAGTGCATCTGAAATTCTCCAGGTGCAACTAACACTTGGTAAGACTGCAATCCAAATTGTAGCTTGCTACAGATCCGCCACCATGCCCCAAGATTCTCACTACACCTTTCTAAACATACTGAAAAATATTAAGATACAACCAAACACCCTAATATACTGGGTTATTTCAACTATCCTGCCAACTGGGAAAACTACTCAGGTACCAACACCTTTTCCCAATGGTTCTTGGAATTCATAAATTCCAACACCCTGGATCAGCTAATCCATTGTCCCACCAGGGGCTCCAATATCCTAGACCTGGTCATTACCAACATGGGAGATAGATGCTTCACACCAGTGGTCACCCCGTCATTGGTCAGGTCTAACCATAAGCAAATCACCCTTGACATCCACATCCCACCTCCACCCCCCCAGTAAGGAAACCTCCGTAAAAAAAACTTCTCCAAAGCCAACTTCATGCTACTCAAGTCAGAAATGACAAACTTCATGACACCCATGCAGACAGGATCTGAAAGTTTGACTGATGAATGCTACACTAAGGCACTGTATGAGCACATCCACTCATGCATGAATCGTGCCATCCCAAATAGAACCAAGATGCTCTCCTCCAAAAAAAAGGAAGCCAATCTGGTGGTCACCTACCATAAACAAACTATACAACAGAAGGAAGAACCTGTTGCAGTAAAGAGGAAAATCCCAGGATGCAAAAATCTCCCTTACCAGCCTTAGTAAGAAGCTGAGATCCCTCATAAAATCCTCAAAAGCTAGTTACAAAAATAAAATTGCCAAGGCATTCTATAGTTATGTCAAGAATCTAAATGGCAATGCTCAGATCTGCTCTGAGTTACAACAGAATGGCATTAAATAAACTGATCCCAAGGATATTTCCAATATCCTGGCAGATCAATTTAGTGCCAACTTCACCCCCCCTCTCACCTCCTAAAGGGCCCATCTCAATACCAAAAGATTGCCAAATTCTGGTAATCACGGCCACACAGGTAGAAACTGCATTCTCCAAAGCTACTAATACAGCATCCATGGGACCAGGTGACATCCTGGGCTGTGTACTACATGAACTACAAAATGAATTGGCACCTCACCTAAGTGTCATGTTTAATTATAGCCTCACCTCAGGCCTCATGCCCACTGAGTGGCACACAGCTACAGTTATCCCACTCCACAAAGGGGATCCACCTTGGATCCCGGGAACTACCATCCCATTAGTCTGACCAGCCTGATCTGCAAGGGCATGGAATGCATTATCATGGAACTTATAAACAAAGACATTGGCAACCTTCAAACACTGGACCCCACCCAGTTTGGGTTCGTGAAGGGCTGATCTTGTTTTTGAACCTGACTGGCTTCTTCGAATTAGTCTCCAGAGCTGTGGATGCGGATAAGGCAGTCCACACAGACTATCTGGACCTTGCCAAGGCCTTCGACACCATCCCCCACTCTGGAATCATAGATAAACCTATTAAGCTGGGCATAAATCCCTACATCACTCGATGGGTTGTCAACTGGCTTACTGACAGAACCGAGACTGTAAAAGTAGCCAACTCCAAATCCAGCTCCAGACAAGTGACAAGTGGAGTACCTCAGGGTTTGGTCCTGGGACCACTCTTGTTTGGCATCTACTTCTCTGAAGTACAGGCCAACACTAAGGGACTCTGGCTAACAAAGTTCGCAGATGACTACAAACTGGGAGCCATTATTGAACCCCAAATGATGTCGATACTCTACAAAAGGGCCTTACAGAAACAGATGCTTGGTGCCAGAGCCATGGGCTCAAGTTCAATGCCAAGAAATGTATAGTTATCCCCTTTGGGAAAAAACATGTACCCATGAATTACCACATAGGTGGCAGTACACTAAACACCAAAAGTGTGGTGAGAGACTTAGGGACACAGGTGGACAGTGGCCTCACCTTCAATAACCACATCACCAAAACAGTCAGGAAATCCTTCTATGTGGCACACCTCATCACTAAGGACTTTTCATCCAGGAAAAAGGAGGTCATTATTTCTCCTTTCCTAAACTTTCCTAGCTAGTTGTTCCAGTGATCAGATTTTGCTGATCCCTGGGCTTTGTATTTGGTTTCTGTGTTCCTCCATTTTCTTGTGTGGCCAGAGGTAGTTTCTTTACTCACCAGTGGGAGTGGGGAGTACTGAGCTGCTTGTTTGTCCTCAGAGGAGTGGTTAGAAGCAGCAACTAGTAATTCGTCGGCCATTTTGGGTCATTTCCTGTTTTTTCCAGCCCCCTGCTATAAAGCACGCGTTAGCTCGCTTTAGCGCGGAGCTGCTACCGTTGCACACTAGGGCAGTGCCGGTTAATCAGATTTAAACTATTAGGGCTACCTAAAGTCCACTCTTCAAATTTTCCCTTAAAACTACCTTCCTCAAAGTATACTACTGTCCTATTTAGTATATCCTACAACTATAAATTATCTCTACTTGACTCCCAAGTAGACTATTCTCTATCTGTATAGCGAAGCACTTGCTCCTACAGTACTTATCACCTCGATACAGCACTCTTGTTATAGAAAGTACCCCAAAAAAGCAAACCCCATTTCTCGGTCACCCACATCCCCAGAACCTTTTCTTAAGTTTTTCTGTCTATTCCTTCTAGCATGTCGAGGGACCAGTTGCTAATGTCCTCTCCTGCTCAGCTGGTGAACCTGGGAATATTGAGGCAATGTTACAATTGCCTCATGTACACAGACAACCCTCTCCTCCTCCCACAAAACACAAATACATGCGAGAGATGCAACTATATGGCCAAACTGGAGGCTGAGCTCTCTCAACATAGGACTGGCATGACCAGACAGGAGGAGAAGGTAACCACACACACTATAGACCCAGTCTCACATAATACCATCACAACCTCAAATCATACACATAAACACACAAAGACATACTCGGAGGCTCTGATCAAAAATCTACCAAAACAGCAGAGGCCACCAAAGCAGACACCCAAACAACTACCACCTCAGAACACAACACCTGCAACACATAGACCACACAGTCAGAGTGTCAAGCAGTCACAGCCCTTAAGGCCAAACACAATGCCAGACACACTAGTCATTGGTGACTCCATAGTCAGACACACTGACGTCCCGCTCACCAGACTGAGTAAGGAGAAGGTCACAGTAAGCTGTCTGTCGGGTGCTAGAATCCGCCACATAACGCATGCACTCAGGTCTCTCAACAGCAGGTACAAGTACGACTCAATCATTGTCCACGCTGGTGTTAACGACTTGAGATGTACCTCCTTGGACTACATGAAAAGAGACATAGAGGAGCTCTCTGATTATCTAGCCCAAGCAGGTATGACCCTGACCTTGAGCAGTATCCTACCTTCACCAAGAATGATGCCACAATACAGAGATAAGATGATCAGATTTAACAATTGGCTTAAACTCTGGTGTCATTCAAAGGGGATCCAATGTCTGTCTGCCTGGGATGACATGCTGGACAAGCCACGCTGCTTCGCAAGGGACGGCTTGCACTTGTCACCCCTGGGATTCGGATTTTGGCAAAGGCTCTTGCCACCCCATAGTGTCTTTTTAGGCAAGGCTCAAATTCTAAACCTACCACCCTAGAACAAAACAAAGAAAAAAAAACTAAGGGTAATGCTGCTCAATGCCAGAAGTCTCAACCTCAAGATGCACGCACTCGAGGCCCTTCTCAGTATGGAGAACATCGATGTCTGTGCTGTGACAGAAACCTGGTTCAAGGCTCCTGAGAGCACCCCAGCACTATCAGGGTTTACCTCATATCATGCGTTCCGGCCCCAAAACCTGGACAATACCAAGAAAGGAGGAGGGGTATCCATATTCATCAGGGACACCCACACCTCAAGATTGGTGGCATCGCACGATGCATCGGAAACCATCCAGGTGCAATTAACCATAGGCAAGACTGCTCTGCAATTTGTAGCATGTTACAGGCCACCCTCGCAAACTCAGGAACCTCATATGGCCTTCCTGAAAACACTGGAGGGATAAATGTATCTCCGAACACCATCATACTAGGTGACTTCAACTACCCTAATATAGACTGGGAACACTACTCAAGCCCAAACACTCTAGCCCAAAAGTTCCGGGAATTCATAAACTCAAATGCCATGGAACAACTAGTCACCATCCCCACAAGAGGAGAAAACATACTTGATCTCATCATCACGAACATGGGAGCACAATGTTCAATGCCGGAAGTATACCCCTCACTGGTGAGATCTGATCACAAACTAATCTTGCTGGAGGTCCTCATCCCGCCCCCACCAGAAATGAAAAAGACCACAGTAAAGAACTTCTCGAAAGCCGACTTCACACTTCTAAAGACTAGTGTGGTCTCCTTTAAGGCCCCTGAGCCGACGGTTAACATTACTCAAACCGCTGAATCACTTACAAATGCCTTCTACCAGCACCTGCAGGGCTGCATGGATCAGGCAATCCCAAACAAAACAAAGACTCTTTGTACCAAAGGCAAGCGTCCAGTCTGGTGGACCCCAGCCATAAACAAACTCTACAACAAAAGGAGAAAGCTACTACAAGATAGAGCAAAATCCTTAAAAGGTAAGACACCGCTGATCACTATAAGTAAACAGCTAAGAGCTCTCATAAAATCATCCAAAGCTAATTTTGAGAAAAAAATAGCTAAGGACTCTAAAGACAACCATAAGGCATTCTTTAGCTATGTCGGAAACCTAGGAGGAAACTCCCAGATATGCTCAGAATTAGTTCAAAATGATGTGAAGATTACTGATCCTACAGACATTGCCAACATACTGGCTGAAAGGTTCAGTGCAAACTTCTCCCAAAGGAGAGATATCTATACCAAATGATTGTAGCCCCCCAAACATCTCTAACGCCCAGGTGAGAATTGCTCTCTCCAAGACAAAGAACACAGCATCCATGGGACCTGATGGTGTCCCCGGCTGTGTGCTCCATGAACTCAACGAGGAATTAAACCCACAGTTAGGACAGCTGTTTAATCTTAGTCTCACCTCTGGATACGTACCCAGGGGGTGGCGCACAGTGACTGTGGTCCCACTCCACAAAGGCGGTGCCTCCACCGACCCTGGAAATTACCGTCCCATTAGCTTGACAAGCCTTATCTGCAAAGCCATGGAGAGGATCATAATGGATCTCATAAATAAAGACATAGGGAACTTGCAGACTTTGGATCCAACCCAGTTTGGCTTTGTCAAAGGCAGATCATGCCTTCTAAACTTGGTTGACTTTTTCGAAACAGTCACCAAGGCCATTGACGAGGGAAAGGCAGTCCATACAGCCTACCTAGACCTGGCGAAGGCTTTTGATACAATACCTCACTCGGGTATCATTGAAAAACTCATCAACTTAAATGTAAACCCATACATTACAAGATGGGTTGCAAACTGGCTGAGTGACAGAACCCACAGGGTCAGAGTTGCTGGCGCCATGTCAGACTCAAAGCCTGTCACAAGTGGTGTCCCACAGGGCTCAGTCCTGGGACCACTCTTGTTTGGCATCTACTTTTCTGAAGTACAAGCAAAGACAGGAGGGTTATGGCTGACAAAGTTTGCAGATGACTGCAAACTGGGCGCCGTAGTTGAAAACACATCCAACACAGATATCCTTCAGAAGGGTCTCACAGAAATGGATAACTGGTGCCAGAGCCATGGCCTAAAGTTAAATGCCAAGAAATGCATAGTCATACCCTTCGGGAAAAATAAGGTTACCCCTAGCTACCATATAGGTGGCAATCCCCTGAACACAGAAGAAGTTATTAGGTTATTAGGTTGACAGTAGCCTTTCATTCGACACTCATATTGCTAAAGTAGTTAGGAAGACCTTCTACATTGCCCACCTTATCATGAAGGGATTCACATCTAGATCAAGGGAAGTCATAGTCTCCCTATACTCATCACTCATCAGACCAATGATCGAGTACAATGCCCCATTCGGAATGTATCTGACCCGACATTTGCAGCAGCTGGAGAGGCCACAAAAGTTCCTCACCAAAAGGATAAAGGGTCTCAAAAATCTGTCTTATGCTGCCCGACTGAAAGAACTCCAGTTATATTCAGTTGCTTACCGCTTGCTCAGAGGTGACCTATGCCTGACATACAAGGCCATGTCAAACCCAGATTTGATGAACATGCTTCATCTCAAAAAAATCTAGATCCCTCAGAGCCACAAGGGCTGGAGACTTAAACCTCGACACGGTTATTAATAGGACGTGCTGGAGGGATAGATTCATCACCCAAAGACTCCCTATGCTGTGGAACAAAATCCCGGTTTATGTGAGGCAGAGCACCTCGCTGGCCTTGTTCAAGAGGAATCTTGACCAATGGATGGGAGATCGCAGATACACCCCAGGGGTTACCTCAGTGTCACTGCTCGACAGAGGCACAGCAAAATAATGGGCATAGTTTCTCCAAACTAAAGGGGTGGTGTAAGCCACAAAACTATGGGCTAGGCTTATAAATGCTCTCGGGCAGATAGCCTAGTATGAACCTATGAACCTATGAACCTATTGTCCCACTGTACTCATCCCTCATTAGACCCATTATAGAGTATAATGCCTCATTTGGTATGTACCTCACAAGACATCTGCAACAGCTGGAAAGGCCGCAGAAATACCTCACTAAAAGAATCACAGGCCTAAAGCAGATGCCATATGCTGACCATCTAAAAAAAACTCCAGCTATTCTCTGTGGCATATCGTCTACTCAGAGGTGATCTCTGCTTAACATACAAGGACATGCCAAACCCTGAGCTGTTGGACATGCTCTACTTAAAGAAATCCAAATCCCTCAGAGCCACACGCTCCAGGGAGCTAAACCTTGTCATCACAATGAACAAAACATGCTGGAGGAATAGGTTCCTGACCCAAGACTCCACATACTCTGGAACAGACTGCCCATACATGTCAAGCAGAGTGCCTCCTTGGCCCTCTTCAAAAGGAACCTTGATGAGTGGATGGGAGATAGGAAATTCACCCCAGGGATCATGTCAGTTGTCTTGCTAGACAGGGGTCCAGAGAAGTAAATATTGTGGGAAGAAATATCCAGGGAATTGTTATGGCTAGGCTTGTATAGGCCCTAGGACCGATAGCCTAGTACCAGCCTATGAACCTATGAACTTTCTGGCTTCACTACAGTGACCATTTCACAATCCATAATGTAGCCAATCTATTGACATGTAAGGTATATGATTCATGATCTCAGAATGAGGTAAGCAGTTTAATGCCTTTTGAAGGGTCCAGATAAATACCACATAATGGTATACTAAGGTCCACTAATGCCCTGGGCATGCTGAAGTCCATTGATGTATTAACAGGCTCATGAAAGTCCCATACATTGATTTAGCAGCATCTTTGTATTAAAAAAAGACAAAAAAAGAATATGATTATGTCCCATGTTTTGCAAGATTCCCATGTTCTATAAGATGGACAGAAATGTCTCCAAGTCCACTCTCAGAATGCTTGCAAGACTTAGTTAGCAGTTGTTAGATTGACTTTGCCCACCTTTATGCAATGGTACAGTAATATCATTTACTCTTAATGGTGGCAGAAGAAAGTAATCTGATGTTGTTAATCTTCATTCATTCATCACTGATGGGAAGTCGGTTCTGTCCTCGGAACTGAGTTGACTTTATAACAAGTTTGCGCCAGCCAAAAAACTCTCAAGCTAAGCTTTTACCCATAGTACCCTTCTCCCTGTTACCTAAGATCTCATTTGCTGTGCAGCTGTAAAGCCGCTTTCAAGCCAGCTCTCAGCTAAGTCGAACTTTTTCTTTTTGGTATTTAATAGAGTTTGATAGAAGTTTCTTGCAATTTTTCCTGATTTTTGCCTATCTTTGTCTGTCGCCAGCCTTTACCCTTTCCTTTTGACCTTTTTTTTCTTAATTACCCTTCAGTAATCTTAGTACCATTGGTGGTATGGCCTTTCTCCCTACCCTTGTGGTAATTCTTAAATACCATCGCTGGTATTTCTTCCTCCTTTCCTTTACCTAAAAATAATAATAATAAAAAAAAAAAAAACTATGTATCTATCTATATATACATATATATATATATATATATATATATAGATGAAATCTCCCTTCTAGCCTTCTCTTTGGGTGTTTGTTATGTGTGTGTGTGTGTGTGTGTGTGTGTGTGTGTGTGTGTGTGTGTGTGTGTGTGTGTGTGTGTGTGTGTGTGAATTATGTCTGAAAAGAAAGGAATGTCAGGCTTTAAGCAATGCCTGAAATGTAGTAGGAAAATTCCAAACAGCAACTCTCATGAATACTGTGTGTATTGTTTGGGGTTGCCTCATATCTCAGTGCAACCTCCCTTTTCTATTTGCAAGGGGTTTAGTGCCCATACTCTGAATGAATGCAAAAACAAGTTAATTCTGAAGGGCATCATTAAAACGCCATTTTCAGAGGCTCTTTCTGCGTTGGAGGGTTCTCCCCCTCCTAAGAAAGGAAAGAAAAGACCACATTCTGTGCCTTCTTCACCTTCTGGTGATTTGGACAAGCCACCTAAACTGAACATGCCTAAAGTGTCATCAGAGCCAAAGCCAGTCTCTATGAGACTGACCTCAAGACCGTCAACTGCCTTTATATCGGTGCCTGTTTCGGCACCAATAATGTCTATGGCACCATTTATACCCAAGTTACAAATTGCTTCACCCTCTACGGTACTGAGTGCCATGGCACTGAGCATGACTCTGGTACCCATGACTACAGTTCCATTCATAGCTGAGCCTCCCTCAGTAGCCACCTTCACCTGCACTTTGGTACCGAGTGCCATTATGGCACCGAACCTATCTACAGTACCCATGTCTACAGTAGATACTTCCTTACTCCCCATCTCCAAACTCGAGACAGTAGTGCCATTGGACACCCCATCATGGACCCGATACTCACCATCTGTGGATCCCTTTCTGGGACAGATATATAGCCCCTTCCTTGAATGGCCAGAGTCCCCATCAGGGATATCCACTAGATCTATCAGGAGCCTTTCTGAAATTGATGTGGTGTGCCTTGTGGGCCAGCTGCTGATGGCCAGGGGATTCCTACACCCTCTAAGACCCATCCACCTGTTGGACTTGGGAGTGTTTCTCCACGGAATCCATCCTTCTCTCCTGCTTTGACTTGCTTGCAGGTTTCAAAGCCTTTGACTCCGACACCTCTTTCAGTTCCCACATCCTCTGTGCCATTAGTGGACCCCACTGTGGCCCTGGAGCTGGCTCTTTGGCCTCCAGCTCATTTGGAGCCAAGTTTTCCTCAGGTGCAGGATTGGGCTATGGGCTCTTCTGTGCTGAGTACAGTTCTGAGTGTGTCTACAGTCCCATCCATGGCACCAGGAGTCCTGTTGGCACCCATCCTTCTTGGGCTCGAAGGAGCAGGGTGTGACCCCGGTTCCGAGGTTGTCTTTCTTGCATCTGGGCTCCTATCCCTCTTTGCGCGGGCCTGCTTTCTGGGTGATGGAGAGGGCTCTTGCTTCTGGAGGCAAACTGCCAGCATCAAAACCCCAGATGTCTCCTCCTCCTGAGCTGCAGCTGACACAAGCCACCATTTTAGGACATCGTACATAAGAACCGCAGGAAATCCTACTGCAGTGTGCCCCTTCTTCTGAGTCATCCTCAGAAATTCTCACTGAAGATGTGCCACAGAAGAAGTCATGCAAGAGGAAGTACATAGACTCCCCTGAGGAGTCTCTTACAGAGGATATGGATTACGATGAAGGGGAAGGGTCCCCACGGACACCCCCCTGAAAAATGCTGAAACAGAGGGGTGACTGGAAGCCCAAAAACCCTTCATCTTTGGAGCCACCCCTTCCATCCTCCTCAGCCAATCTGCATATCTATGTCCTAGAAATGAGTACAGTGCTTTTAGCATTGCAAGCATTCCAGTCTGTCTTTCCTTCTAGGACAATTAGTAAACTGCAAACACCAGTCTCCACGCTCCAACATAGGTAAAATACTCCTTTAATGTCAGAATTCCACACAAAGTCGATACTTTAAAACACTGTGACAAGACAAGAAAGTAAAAAAATATTTAACATTAAGTGCTTTTCATCCGAATATTATCCAAACTTCTTCAGACAATCAAAAACATTCAAATCACCATTTAAAAACCCTTCGTCATAAAAATATGGGCCTATCAGGTCTACTCATCTGGAACACCAAGTATTTACAGATATATGTTACCGCTTAAGCAAGCATAGCCATATGTTGACATAGTACTTTGTTTCAGTTTAAAAATATGTGTCAAAATAAACATAAACATACTGCATTTAAATCAGGTGCGCTAACTCATCATCTGATGTTACTAAAATCTGAATGAAACTATGCCCTTTTATAATCATACCAAGCGCATCTCATCTGAATACTGAAACTATCATTGAAACTGTGTTACACAATGTTATATTATCTTAGAGTTACATTCAAGCTGTGCTGCAATACGCGGTAAATTTGTTTAAACTTTGGCTCGGAAAACCAGTCAACCTTGTACCAAAAATGATGCAAAGTAATAAATGACCCTACATTTTAAACTAATATATATATATATATATATATATATATATATATATATATATATATATATATATACAAAGTAAGCATGAATATTAAGTAACAACAATATTACGAGTCCAAGAAAATGTTAAAAAACAAAATGTTACAAATTCTCAAAGTGTCAACAAATTCCTCAACGTCTAAAAAATATAAATAATTATGCATATATATTCTACCACCTCTAACTCTAAATTGGACCTGTCTTAGGACCTTATAATCTTAGAATTCACCTATAAAAACTCTTTAGTTTCAAAATACATGAAATGGAATATGTTTCATTGAGTCCTGGTTGACTACAAGTGTCCAATCGAAGTTGCCAATTAAGCTCACTTCTTTCTAATAAAAGTTTAATCAAACTGTCTTCCATGTATCTGTTGTTCTCCCGCTGAGTTATATGAGAGATGACTTTGACTTGATCCATGTTAGTATCACAGTGTCTAGCCAAAGCATTATCTAGTTTTTTTCTTTTTAATGACATAAGTATGCTCATAAATCCTGTCCTGCAATCGACGGTCGGTTTTACCGACGTAGAAAGCTGGGCATTGCTGGCATTGGGCTAGGTACATCACTGATCTAGTATTACAGTTATATTTGTCTGTAATGTAAAAAGTCTCATTTCTAATAACAAAGTGGTTTCCAGTATCTATATGTCTACAGAACTTACATGCATCGCACCTATGTGTGCCCACATTGTTCTTAGTTGGTTTACTTTATTTTTTTACTTTACTTTGTGTATATATATAAAATGTAGGGTTATTTATTACTTTGTATCATTTTGGTACAAGGTTGACTGGTTTTCCAAACTGAAGTTTAAGCACAGCTTGAATGTAACTCTAAGATAATATAACATTATGTAACACAGTTTCAATGATAGTTTCAGTATTCAGATGAGATGCGCTTGGTATGATTATAAAAGGGCATAGTTTCATTCAGATTTTAGTAACATCAGACGATGAGTTAGCGCACCTGATTTAAATGCAGTATGTTTATGTTTATTTCGACACACATATTTTTAAACCGAAACAAAGTACTATGTCACCATATGGCTATGCTTGCTTAAGCGGTAACATATACCTTTAAATACTTGGCGTTCCAGATGAGTAGACCTGATAGGCCCATATTTTTATGATGAAGGGTTTTTAAATGGTGATTTGAATGTTTTTGATTGTCTGAAGAAGTCTGGATAATATCCGGATGAAAAGCGCTTTATGTTATATATTTTTTTACTTTCTTGTCTTGTCACAGTGTTTTAAAGTATCGACTTTGTGTGGAATCCTTACATTAAAGAAGTATTTTACCTACATTAATTAATTTCATTTTACATACATTCATACATACGTGGAGACTGGTGCTTGCAGTTTACTTATTTGCCTGTTTTGAACTTGGTTCTTCCTTTTTTTCTTCCTTCTAGGACAATTGCCATCCAATCAGGCAGCATGTCAGTAGTTGGTATATCAACAAACAAGGAGGAACCAAGTCCTATCCCTTATGTCAAGAGGCCATGAGAATTTGGCAATGAGCGATAGCTTTCAGCTGCTTTCTGATAGCAATGCATATTCCCGGGGATTCCAATGTAATTGCAGACAAGCTGAGCAGATGTATTTTAATGCCTCACGAGTGGTCCCACAATCCCTCCATCGTGATGAAAATTTTTAACTGTTGGGGCCAGCCTTGCTGCGACCTATTCACCTCCCCATCAAACCACAAATGCAGCAACTAATTTGCTCTAATTCCCCCACATGAGGGGGAGTCCCCCAGGGACATTCTTACCCATGATTGGCCCATGGGACTTATATATGCCTACCCTCCCTTTCCTCTGATTCCCCAATTCTTAAAGAAAGCTCTTTGGTTGAAAAGCAAAGTGATCCTCATAGCTCCTTACTGGCCTTGACAAGTATGGTTCCCCTTTCTCTGGCTTCACCTGCTATGCTGACCATGGATTCTGGATTCAACTCCAGACCTGATTTCTCATCCCTGCGGGCTGAGTCACTTGAACTTAACCAGTCTCAAGCCGACAGCTTGGTTTCTCCACTTCCGCTGATCACCAGACAGAACAACCTTTTTTCCCCAGTAAGGCCTCCCTCAAACCATCCACTAGAAAACCTTATCTTGACAAATGGAAGAGATTTTCAATTTGGACTAAGCAGAGAAAACTAGATCCGTACTCAGTTCCTGTTACTGCAGTACTAAATTATTTGTCAAATTTCTTTGAAGACGGTGCTGCCGTTTCTACTATACGAGTCCATCTAGCTGCTATTTTAAACTTCCATAATGGTTTTGGGAATTTTTCTTTGATCTCACATTGTCTATGTAAAACCTTTCTAAAAGGAGTCTCTCCCATTAGACCTCCAGTCAAACAACCTATAGAACCATGGAACCTCACATTAGTCTTACAGTCTTTGACACAACCTTCCTTTGAACCTGCAGCAACTTATGACATCAAGTTCTTATCCTGGAAGTCTCTTTTTCTGGTGGCCATCACGTCAGCTAGGCGAATTTCTGAGCTTCACCTTCTATGCATAACACGCCCCTATTTGATCTTCCACAAGGACAGAATATCACTCCGGACAAACCATTCCTTTCTCCCTAAAGTGATTTCAGATTTCTCCATTAATCAGCCCATTGACCTTCCAGTTTTTTCCCTGAATTTTTCAAATAAAAGAGAGTACTGTCTGCATTCATTAGATGTACACAGACAGCTGAGATTCTATCTGGATAGCACAAAAACAATGCGCAAATCTGATCAGTTATTTATTTCCTTTTCTGGTCCTAAAATGGGAAAGTCAGTTTCTAAGTTGACCCTATCTAAATGGCTCAGAGATTGCATGCTCTTCATTTATCATAATGAGAAAAAAACTATACCACAAGAGTTTTTTGGCTGGCTCAAACTTCGTATAAGGCTGACTCGGTTCCGAGGACAGAACTGACTTCCCATCAGTGATGAATGAATGAAGATCAACAACACAGATGGAACGTTATGGTAAGACATAACTTCTTTTTTTGGATTAAGTTCACAAAGTTTAACTAGAGGGCTTAATAAGCCTAATTTAGTTTAGGTTATTTATTTATTTTATTTTATTTTACATTTGTTGACCGGGCTAGTCTAACTGGATACATGTCCATTTTCAGTAGAGGCCCGGGGAGATAAGCTCCTAGGTAGGACAATGAAATTAACACAATCAAACTAATGAAACTTTAAACAAATAAAAACTATTAACAGTATCTATTACAGGTTAACACAGTAATATTTACAGTGCAGAATACAGACATAACAAAGGAATGGTAATACAATCAAGGTATGTTAGAGATAGTTTAGTAAATTAGTTTTATAAGGAGGAGTTGCTGTGTGTGAGTAGACAGGGTAGGAAGAGAAAAAAAAATTAGAGACACATATAGACTAGTCAGGTTTGGAGCAGGGGCATAACCAATGAGTTTTGAGGAACAATTTCAATTTATTTTTGAAGCAGGATAGTGAAGGAAGTGTGGAGAGTTCATTTGGGAGGAGATTCCAGGGGATATACTAAATTCCTAGTTATATACTAAAAACTCCAGGTAGGTTATTAGTCCTATACTGCAAGCAGTTGCTACAGTTTATAGCCTGCTTAGAGTTCTACAGTGCTCAAGTTTTAGTTAAAAAAATATATATTTTTTTACTTTTAAACTGTAGTAAACTGTTTGCTACAATATAACAAGCAGTTGCTGCAGCTTGGACCACACATGGAGTGCTACAGCAGTCAAGTTTGACCGCAAATGCATTACCAACTTTTAAAAGCCCGTATTGCACTAAAGAGCAATTAGGATGATTGATGGCTGATTCTGCCCCCTAAAACTTTACACCTGGGACAGCTGTCCCTCTCACCTGATCCTAGCTACCATACTGAATGTTGCTATTGTGAAAATAAGTTAGCCTGGGTCAGATGATAGATAAGGCTTCCTGTTTCATCTGGAATAGCTTACACCTCTCATACTTGGGCTTCTGCATACTGGCTAAAGCCTTTGCTTCCCTATAGTGCTATGTTTAGACACAGTCTCCCTACTGGACATTCCGGCATAGCAAACTCCAACCAAAATCCAGACATTATGGTGACACAATTCAATGACAGAAAACTAAACAGAAAGATGCCAGAACTTGAGGCCCTCCTGCAACTTGAACACATTCATACCTGTGCAGTTATGGAAGCATGGTTGCAGTGCAATGACAGCACTCCCTCTACACCAGAGTTTAGTGCCTATCATGCCTTCATGCATTGGGTAACTGTTGGGGGGTGGAATAGCTGTACCTGTCAAAAATACCATCATCTTACATCAAACCACCCACAACCCTTAACTTGGAATTCCTAGGCATCCAAATCATCTTTAATAAATCAATCTGTAATTTCATTACTAGCTACAGATCCTGATTAATGTCCGTCAAAGATCACGGAAATTAAATTACCTTAATACAACTGAAGGGTTAAATATCATACCAAATACCTCCTTGTTAAGTGGCTTTAATTGCCAAATCATTAAATGGCACACCTACACCTACACCTCAATAAATGAATATGCTCAGCTTTTCCTAAACTTTGTTAATACCACTGCACTGGAGCAAATTGTAAGACTAGCCACTAGAGGATTTAATATCCTTGACCTGGGCTTTATCAACTAAGCTCTCACTTGCACACCACTGTGCATCTCCACATCCATTGTTAAATCTGACAATGGATCAGTTATCATTTGTTTCAGGCTTAATGGTACCACTCCACCACCAAATAAAGTCATCCTTAGGGACTTCACCAAAGTAAACCAACTTCAGCTTATAAAAGACTTGTGAAAATTTTCCAACGATCCCCCCACAAATGGACCCAGCTGAAAAGGCCATCACATTCCCTTTCAATTTTTACCAGCATCTCAACAGCTGCATACAAAAGCCTGTGCCTCTTCTGCCTAAATATAATGGTAAATTCCAGAATACACCTTTCTGGTGTTACCCCTGTATTAATAAAACTGTATAATAAGGAAGAAGGAAAATAATGAAAAGTCGAAACCCCCGCTTCCTTACCGTAAGACCACAAAGAAACATGCCAAAAAAGAACTTAAGAGCACTATTAGAAAATATAAAGCAGAGTACAAACTTAAGGTTGCTACAACTACACATCTTTCTTCAGATATGTCAGGAAATTAAGGAATAATTTTCAGCAACACACTGAGCTCATCCACAATAATATCACACATTCCATTCCTAAGGATGTTGCCAATATATTAGCAGACATGTTTAGTACAAACATCATTCCACCTGCACACATTGTTGTGCCCGGTTTACTATCAAAAGATTGAAAGTCATATGGTCTAAAGTTCATATGGTCGACAGATATGGTTGACACATGAATATTAAGTAGTCCATTTGGTCGACAGATCATTGGTTGACATTCTGTCAGCATTATGTTGACAACAGGTAAGGCTTTTCCTTGTCAGCACTGTTGTGTGACCTCAGAGATGTAATATATAAGTAGCGGGGGGTGTGGGGGTGGAGGGCGCAGGGGGTTTGCAGCTCCCCTGCATAAACACTAGTGTTATTTGCATATGTCTGTCAACCATTTGAATGTCGACATTATGAATTCAATATTATGACCTTTTGATGTAATGATTTCGACCAAATGAACGTCAACCATATGACTTTCAATCTTTTAATAGTAAACCATTGTGCCCACTATCCCTGAAAATCTAATTTTCTCTGCAATCACCAAGAAACAAGTCTTATAATCTTTGTCAAAGGTGAAACTTAATGTTTATGTGGGGCTAGATAACAGACCAAGCTACATTACCATCAGTGACAAGTTTACACTATCCCAGCCTCTACTTAATCTGTTCAACAGCAGCTTATCCACAGGGTTTGCCCCTGATGCATGGAGAACAGCCATAGTGACTCCTTTACACAAGGGTGGCCCCCTCAACAGACCCAGATAATTAAAGGCCCATCAGCCTCACCAGCCTTATATGCAAAGCCATGAAATATATCATAGCAAAACTCATTTATGCAGACATAGCCAGACATAGCCAGCTTAAGTGATCTAGACCATACTCAGTCTGGTTTAGCGAATGGCAGGTCACTTGTCAATACTAGTGAGAAGTGAGATGTTTACTTCTTTCAGATGGATACAAAGGCTGTGGACAATGGTGACTTTGTACACATTGCTTATCTTGACTTGGCCAAGGCTGTTCCCACTGCCCTCCATGCTGATATTATTGAAAAGTTAGACAAAATTACTGAAAATCCTGACATTGTCCACTGGATTGCAAACTGGCTGTCCAACAGATCCAAAGAAGTGATAGTTGCTGGTACCCTCTCTAAAAGTAACATTTTAAGTAGTGTGGTACCACAGGGATCAATGCAGGGTGCTTTCCTGTTTGGCATTTATTTTGCAGACATCCAGACCAATATTCCTGAAGTGTGGTTGACCAAGTTTGCTGATGACTGCAAGATGGGTAATGTTATTTGCTCATTTACTGATACTAAATTGCTCCAGAAAGGGTTGGAATGTGCACATACTTGATGAACTGAAAACATTCTCAAGCTAAATGCAGAAAAGTTCAGCATAGTAGTATAGTCTGAATTAGTAGTTTGTTAGAGGATCGAAGAGGTCTAGGATTGTTATAGGGGGTGATAATATTTTTAAGTGCAGGAGTATTGTCCGGATTATAGAGGATTTTATAGGCCATAATCAGTTGGTTATACTGGATTACGCTGTGTAATTCAAGCCACCCAAGCTGATTTAGATTGATGCAATGATGTGTCCTAAAAGACAGCCCAGTGGCAAACCTGGCAATGTGGTTGTAGCAAATTGAAAGTTTGTTAATGACAGTCTTGTTTAAATTCGAGAGTAGAGGGGATGCATACAGAAGGGTTGAAAGAAGGTGAGAGCGAGCTATGGCAATTTTAGCTGGAGGGGTAGGAAGGCTTTTATGCTGCAAAGTGACCCTAGTTTTTTATTGATGGTTTTGATAGTTTGGTTAACATGTAGGTCGAATTTTAGATTATTATCTAGGATGACACCTAATAGTTTTGTAGAGGGTTCAGGGGAGATTATTGTGCCATCATTTGAATTTATGGTAAAGGTGAAAGCAGTAGACCTACGTGTTGGTGAAAATAACAGAATTTTAGCTTTTTTGGGGATTTAGGATCAGACGACATTCAGAAAAACTATTTTCTATTGTATTAAAGGTGGTCTGGATAGCTGACCATAACTCTATTGGAGATGTGGCCGAACAAATCAGAGTGGAGTCATCAGCATATTGGATACAGCTGACTTTTGGGATGACAGTATAAAGGTCGTTAATGAAGATGGAGAACAGCAAGGGCCCTAGTATAGAGCCTTGTGGTACTCCAAGGGTGTTATGTAGAAAATTAGAGAGTTTGTTCTGCCAGAGGACAGCCTGCTGTTGACCATTCAGGTAGGATTGAAACAATTGAAGGGCTCTAGTATCTAGACAGAATGTTTGCAGGGTGTGGATTAAAAGTTGGTGATCAACCATATTGAATGCCTTGGAAAGATCCAAGAAGAGGGCAGAGGATATATAATTATTGTTGCGATTATGGTTTATGGTGTTGGTAAAGGCTAGGAGGGCTGAAGTAGTGCTGTGATGAGGACGGAAGCCATGCTAAGTGTCCGCCATAAGGTGATTCTGGATTAGGTGGTACATGAGTTGTCTATGAATACATTTTTCCATAATCTTTGCAAGTGGAGAGAGTATAGCTATTGGTCTATAATTGGAGAATTCAGTAAAGCTGCCTCCTTTGTGAAGTGGGATTACATAGGATATTTTCCAGATGGTGGGAATTTTAGCTTCTATTATGGTTCGATTGATTAGTATTGAGATGGGGTAAGCAACAGCATCAGATGATTTTTGTAGGTACTCAGCAGGGAGTTGATCAGCAGAAAGTGTAGTGGGTTTTAATTTTTTGATCAAGGTACGGATAAGTGAAGTGGCGACTGGTTGGAAGCTGAACGCGAGTAGGTTTTTAGGGGTGGTACTTTCAGGACCTGGGGAGCTAGGAGGTAGTTGGCTAGCTAGGGCTTGAATTGTCTCAGTAAAGAATCGGTTAAAACTGTGAGAAACATCTTCAGAGGTTTTATCAATAGTAGCAGCAGGGATTGGGGTTGAAGTTTGTCCAGGATGTAGTAGATTATTTAAACCTGCCCCTGTAAATTACAGTAGTATTGTTTTTTTGTCTTGTAAAATGGATTTTTAGTTTCGTTCCTGGATTGCATGTATTTAATGTGATCTTGGGGGTCTTTAGAAGAATGCCATAAAGCCCATGCTTTGTTTCTAAGGGTAATTTTGAGTTTAGACTCTAGAAAGCCATGGCACAGTTTTTGCCTTTGTTCTCTTTGAACGAACAGGTGCATGCAAATCAAGGATCTCAAGGAATTTGTTGTTAAAGTATGCTACTGCTTCCTCTAAGGGGAAGTGTTTTAGAATAGACCAATTACATGAGTTTAGTTCTTGTTGGAATTTGGCAGGGTCAAAGTTTTTATTGTTTCTAACCTTTCTGAGTAAGGGTTGTTGGGAATTAATGGCTTTGTGCTTAATTACATATGTGAGAAGGTGATCGCTTAGGCCATCAGGGAGGGTACCAGAGGTGCACAGTTGGGGGTGACTATTTATGAGTACCCAGTCAAGTATGCTTTCTTTTTGGTTGGGTTTACCTATCCTGGTAAGGGTGGATATGATTTGTGTAAATGCATGCAGGTTAATATGGGTGGTTGGGGATTCTGAGGAACAGGTGCACCAGTCTATGTTAAAGTCTTCAAGTAGTAGGGTTTCTTGGGGGTAGTGACATGATAGTCAGTGCAGGATATCGTCAAGTGTATATATATTGTTACCTGGGGGATTGTACATACAGATGATATTAATGCATTTATTTTTATTAAGTTGCAATTTGGTGGCAAGAATCTCTGAGTTATTAATCTGAGGTGGTTGCATTACATCTATGATGACATTCAACTCAGATTTATAGAGTACAGCTACCCCACCCCCCTTCCTGGAAGCACAATCCAGCTTGTGTATGTTGTACCCAGGTGGTAACACTTCATTGTCTGTAGTGTTAGGCTTTAACCAGGTTTCAGATAAACAGAGAATCTCAGGGGAGTGGACATCCAGAAGTGCATACAATTCATGTACCTTGTTATTAATGCTTCTAATATTGTGATGACAGGCTAGGAGAGAGTTAGTTGGCCTATTAATTGTAGGCTTCTAGCTTAGATTGCAAGTAGAGGTGGTATGTGTATCTGAAGTGCGTGGGCCAGGGTTGGGGTGAATATCACCAACAAGTATTAGGTTAAGTCTATACTTGGTGATGAACTTCAAGAATTTGTTTATTAGTTTGTGGTAGTGTTTGGATCTAGAGCTAATGTGCCTGAGGTTGAGATGTTGATAGACTGAACAAGATGTTGGACAGGACCTGGTACTGTAAGTACGGTTGAAGGTGGGAGTATTTACAGCTGGGGTGATAGTATGGCCTTTCAGGATCTAACATCCTGTGGGAAACTGGTTTTCATACAAGGTAAGGAGGTATGGTGTGAACAAGAGGGGTAGTAAAGAGGAGTATATCATTATCTGTGATTCAGCTAGTAAGTTAAGGAACTGTTTTACCTGGTGATACAACACCAGAAGATAGAGTGGTGAGGTAAAGGTACTGGAAGGGGATGGGAGAATGCCAGATGAAAGCTAATAGATGCTATTAAAATGTAGGTAGAAGAATGGGGGTGGGAGGAATTATCTCAGATGAAAGCAGATAGGATCTAGAAAGTGGGGTAGTGGCTATAGTAATTTAAAATGAGAGGTACTGAAGGTGGGAGGGAATTGGAGGCAGGGAGGGGAGTGAAGAGAGCCCAAGCGTAGTGAGGGCAAATGTAGCCGGGCTGTTGCAGTTTACAAGATTTCCTAAGGTGTCCTAAAGCTATAAGGTAAGTATTATAGCTCTTAATGTAAGAGTCAGTTTGCTTAAGTTACAGGGGAAGGAGGCAAACACTCAAGTAGAAAAAAGAGCCCTATGGCTGACCAAAATGGTGACCTGCTTAATTACACAGCACTGTAAGTAAAAGCTTAACAAATGCTTTCTGTGTGCAACCTACTCTGCTTAAATGCTGAGAGAAATTGATTTTGTTATGGTGACCAACTGCAGTCCTGTAGACTCCATTTTGTAGGTAAATGTAGAGTTCAACTAGGAAAAGAGAAAAGCAGAGATTCTAGGGTAAGCATGAAGGCAACAACAGGCAGTTATTTTATAATAATACATTCAGAAAGGTTTGAGGGTGGGGGGTAAAGTAGCACACTTCAGAATGAACTAAGATTTATAGCTAAGAAACCTAAGCAAGAGAGCAATGCAGTAAATAAACACTTGCCAGATTTTAAAGATATACCAGAAAAACTAAATCAATTGTTCACAATTGTACAACTGGAAAATTGCCAGTAAAAGCACTTCAGGTATAGCTAGCTGTCAGAGAAAAATACTTCAAAAGACCAAAAGCATAAGGTTCAGTTCAGGTATCTTTATTCTTGCACAAGGAGACAAAAAATGCAGTTACAGAGTTTGTCTGACTAAATCAGGAAGTGCCACAGTTATTATACCTTTCTTTCAAGACATTGCCCACTACGACTGATGTAGTAGATCACCAGTTCACAATTCTGTTACTTTTCAGATGTTTCTCACATTTCTAGCTGACTCTTCAAAGTTTAAAAAAGATTTTTTAGTAAACAGGATGGCCTTGACGACCACCGGTCAATTATAACTTTCTTGCTATGTGATGTTACAAGTCTAGGTACTATGGCTAATTCAAGCACAATGCAAGTGCAAATTTCTGAAGCAGTTCATTGTTTATAGTATCTAACTATCTTGCAACTTGTGCACTTTTTCATTAGCACGAACAGAGCTTATTGCCCATAATGAATGGATCTACAGAAATTATTATTCTCTATTTAATTTCCTGACCTATTATTATTCTCTATTTAATTTCCTGACCTAGCAGAAAATCACCTGCTTTTCAGTACATTTCCAAGGCATAAACATATATTTTGCTGTGCTAGCAAACTAGGTCAGAGTGCATCTTGCAGTGTCAGAAAGCACAATTTCAGAAAAGCATGTTTTCAGTTTCAAAAAGAACTAATACTGCATATAGAATAAAAACATGTTAATCTTCCCTTATTTAAAATAAGCATTGCACACATATGCTAATACATATTTTTCTAACATTTCCCCCCTGTTAATACTTTTTATTCTATTTCAAAAGCATAAACAGTTTGTTTCTTCTCCTAACCTCTTCCTTTAAGGATTTGCAGCTAAGAGAGTCATTCAGTTTAAACTTATGAAAGCGTTTCCTTTTTCAACAGTTCTTCAATTTCAGTACTTTGATACAAAGTCTCAGAAACTGACATGTCTATAAAATCTTTGATTAATTTTTTCATGCAGGGAATTCCACAGCAAATACATGCTCCTAACAAAAGTAATCCCACACAAATGGCAATCAGGATGTTCATTAGGATGGAACCCCACCCCCCAAACAAATTCTGGAAAAAGTCCATCAGTGGGTCCGGGCCTGGCCTGGTCATGTCTGACACTTGCTGAATCACTTCCAAATGATTGTTGATCTCGTGTTTATTGTCGGGAATAAATGAACAACACTCGTCTTTGATTAAAGCGCACATACCACCTCTCGCCGCTAGGGTGTAGTCAAGAGCCATGTGGTTTTGAAGTACCACAGTTCTCATTGCATTCAGTTCATCAGTCATTAATTCAAGAGCAGAAAAAGTTGCATTGCTCATGACCTCAAGAAGTTTGGATAGCTTTCTCAGTTCCCAAATTGATTTAACTGCACCATATGCAGGGGCTATGCCATCCCAGGATATGATAGTGTCATTCAAGTCCATGTGTGCTAGTTTACTTTTGTCTTTCATGGAGTTATGGTTTCTCCAGCCTGCTATGATCTGTCCCACTGGATTCTCAGGTTTCTTGATTGGATTTTCAGGTTTCTTTGTGACGTCTCTGACGTTTCTAATTCTCCCATGAGGCAAAGCTGTAGTGTGTCGTATGGCCGGGACCAGGTAATCCAAAAAAACAACTGCCAGACCAATTCTCAGGCAACCATTTGTATGCCTTTTTCCCACATATGAAATAACAGTTTTCTACCTTAGTATTGATATACACCTTCCCTGCATGAAACATTTTCTTATCTATAATAGACAGTTGCTTTAAAAGAACAGGATTATGTTGTATATCACTGACAGTTTTATGCAAGGACTCAAAGTATGAGCCATAATCTGCATCACAAATTGTTTCTGTATTTTTAGCATTTTTAGGTTTAATATAACATTTATAAGAAATAGTCACATTACATTTACTCCAACCTACTTGAATCGTGACATTCTTAAAAAAGCATACAATTCCTGATTGTGTAACAGGTAGAAATAATGCAATTTTGTCTATAGATTTCACAGGTGTAGCCTCAAAAATCAAGTTTTTCCAGGTCTCAGTGACCCCTAGGGGTACAGCAGCCATCAATAATCTCCCGTATGCTGTTGGTATAGCTGTGCAAATCCAACAATTTGAAATATTAAAAGTCTCAGCATACACATATTTGATTGCTTGGTAAGTGTTAAAGTTCAGATGCCAGTCTATGAGTGTTGAATCACGTTTGTTCAGTCTGGCTGGTGTGGCTGAAGAAAAGAAAGGCCACAGCAAAAGCCACAGCAAAAAGAACATTGTCACTAATGTAGTTATTAAGATGATTATGCAGCACTGCTGAATATACTGCTGAAGTTGTTCAGTATTTCTATTGTCTCTGGGTCTTGTCATTTTACTGCTGCTGTGTGTTAGCAAGAGTTTTATCAAGTTCAAAGTTTTTGACTAGTTTACAGTGTGTTAAATGAATCCAAGATGAACGTTCCGCAATCTTGACTGCTGTGGGCGTGCTCAGCAGTACTTGATACGGACCTTCCCACTTTGGTATCGTCCAATTCTTCTTTTTGATTGTCTTCTCCCAGACACAAGTGCCTGGGGCTACTGCCACTTCGATTGGTTTAGTTTGGTCTTTATCTGAAACAGAATTAAACTGTAAAAGATGTTTGTTATTCAGCATACTCCTCATATACTCTGCAAGTGTCCAATCTGCTTCCTGGTCTGTAGGCATGAGAGGTTTCCACTGAGGTATATAATAAGCTCTTCCAAAAATCTTTTCGAAAGGTGTCAATCTTTTTGCATTCAGAACAGTTCTCATGCTCAACAGTGCCAGAGGCAAACAGTACACCCAGTTCTTCTGTGTGTCTACCATAAGTTTTTTAAGCTTATTCTTTAAAACTCCATTGTGCCTCTCTACTAACCCTGCAGACTGAGGGTGATATGCACATTGATGTTTTAAAGAAATCCCAAAATATTGGCTTAACTATTGTATAGTTTGGTTAATGAAATGTGTACCATTGTCACTGTAGATCCTTTCCAGTATGCCAAATCTAGGAATAATTTCTTTAACTAGGGTCTTTGCAACAGTGGCTGCATCTGGTTTACTAGTCGGAAAGGCCTCCACCCATTTGGAGAACATATCCACAATGACAAGGCAGCACTTTTTGTTTTCACATTTGCTCAATTCTATGAAATCCATACAGATAGTATGAAACGGATACGGTGGTGTAGGGAAACTCCCCTGCTTAGGCTTTAATGCCCCTTGTGCATGATGTTTATTACAAGTGTGACATGACAGGCAAAATTTTTTAGTGTAGTTTGTAAACCTGTACGTAGCGAATGCCCGATTCACTAACTGTACCATCCCCCCTGTTGAGACATGGCTCTGCCCATGGCTCAACAAAGCTGCATATCTAAATAAATTAGATGGTAATATCGGTTTTCCCTCTTTGGAGATGTACAGCCCTTCCTTGAGAATTGCTCCTCATCTTTTCCATTTTTGTTTTTCAGCTTATGTAGTAAATGTCTGCATTGTTTTCAACATTTCTAAGTCTAAAATCTCAGAAGGTTGTAATTCCTCGTTCAAAAGAAATGCTTCTAAGGCTGCTTGCTTTGCAGCTGTGTCAGCTCTCACATTGCCTTTTGAAATCCTATCTTGCTGTTTTGTATGAGCTATGCATTTACAAATAGCTACTTTCTGAGGCAACTGAATAGAATCTAACAAATCTAAAATAAACTGTGCATGGTTAATCGGTTTGCCAGTAGATGTCACCATTCCTCGATTCTTCCACTGTTGTGCAAAAACATGTACAGTACAAAAAGCATACTGGCTGTCTGTAAAAATGTTTACGCTTTTACCCTTTGCTAAGGTACATGCCCGTGTTAAGGCAATGAATTCTGCTGCTTGTGCAGATAAGTTATGTGGTAGAGGTTTCGCTTCTACAATCTCAGTATCAGAAACTACTGTATAACCTGTTAGGTTCTGTCCTGTAGGACTCCTTTTGCATGAGCCATCCACGTAATATGTCACATCGGCATCATCCAAGGGAACATCCGTGAGGTCTTTTCTAGGCAGTGTCTTTTGCTCAATTACCTGCAGGCAGTTATGGGGTGTACCATCCACAGGAGTTGGGAGCAAGGTAGACGGATTCAAAGTAGTACATTGTTCAATTGTCATGTGAGGCTGGCTCAGCAATATAGTCATACAAGAAAGATGCCTAGCAGGGGAAAGATATGCTACTTTTTCTTGCAGTAAAATGATTGCGACTGCATGAGGCACTCTCAATGTGAGAGGGTGGAATAACACTACTGAGGCTGAAGCCTGCACTGCCATTGCAGCTGCAACTACTGCTTGTACACAGTGGGGTAGAGACCGTGCCGCTGGGTCCAGTTGTGATGAATAATAAGCAATGGGGCATTGTTTGTCCCCATGCTGTTGAGTCAATACTGATGTCATATAAGCTTGCTTGCAATCTACAGTTTGGAAAAAACGTTTATGATAATTTGGTAATCCTAAAACTAATGATGATGCTATCACTTGTTTCAGTTTGCAGAAAGTTAATTCTGCTTCTGGTGTCCACTGTATTAAATCTTGTGCTGCCATAGGCTTCTTAAAAATCAGGTCAGTTAAAGGTGCAGATTCCAAAGCATAGTTTGGGATCCAGCTTCGACAAAAATTAGTCGTACCCAGGAAGGACATTATTTCCTTCTTGGTTGTGGGTTTTGGTGCTTGTAAGATCACTACTTTTCTGTCCTCATCTAATGTTCTGCCATCTTTGGATATTACATATCCAAGGTATTTCACTTGTTTTCTCCAAAGCTGCAATTTATTTTTGCTTACTTTGTGTCCTTCAACTGCTAGGAATTTTAATAATGCTATAGTATCTTCCTTACAATCTTGCTGGGTAGGGGCAGCCATCAGGATGTCATAAAGTAAAATTTGACTACTTCTCGGTAGGATAAATCCTGCTAAATTACTTGCCATCTCTTGTGAGAATATCATTGGGCTTTCACTATAACCCTGTGGTAGTCACGTATATGTATACCGCTTCCCCTGAAATGTAAATGCAAACCAATACTGGCTGTCAGGGTGTATCGGTATCGAAAAGAATGCATTGCTGATATCTACCACAGAAAAATACTTCTGTTGAGGTTTTAAATCATTCAACAAGGTATGTGGATCTGGCACCGTAGGTGCTCTTGGTATTATTGCATCATTTACAGCTTGTAAATCTTGGACCATACACCATTCTCCGTTTGCTTTTCTAACTGGGAATAAGGGTGTATTACATGGCGAATCGGGAGATTCCACCAGTATTACCTTCTTAAGCAAAGCTGCTATGATAGGTTTAATACCTGCCTCTGCATCTTTTCTCAAGGGGTACTGTTTATTTTGTGGTCTAAATGCTGACTTTGGCATGATAGTAACTGGTCCTGCTGTGCGAATAAGTCCTACGTCTGACTTTCCTGTTGACCAGAGAGTTTCTGGTATGTCTAACAAAGCTTTTTCTTCCTCTTCTAATAAGAGGGCTTCTCAGCTGTCTTTGCTGGACTGCAAGTGTACAGCTGGATGTGTTTGTGTTATCCAGTTCAGTTTCTATCTTTGTATTCCCTGTTCTGACAGTTCTGATTCTGTCTGTTTTTCCCATTTTGTAACTTTCTCTCCTAGGTCTATCCATTTTAAATCTTCTTCTTTAGTTAAACGGTATTAGATTTGATTTGTAAAGTGAAAAGAACTCCTAGGGTAATGAACAGCTAACTACACTGTTCCCTTTCATGTCCCAGTACAAATTACACAGCACTAATCTGTTTGCATGATTTTTAAACAATTCTTGTTCATATTCTTTGTCAGGTCCTGGTGTATTACAATAATACAGAGTACAGTGCAACAGGTGTTGTATGTCAATACAAAGGGAGGGGAACTTACTGATAGCTACATTCATTAACTCTTCAGTTACTGCTGCAGGACCAGTCGTAACTAAGTCCTGGCTGTACCAGTAAAATGTCTCACCTTCCGTTTGCACTGCAAAAGTATTAGTTTGTCGCTGTGCTTCCATACCTTGCATGGTTGGAACTACTGCTATGCCTAATAGTTGCATAAGATCTCTGCCCAAAAGGTTCACTGGGCATTTTGCAGAAACAACAATTTTGCTTTTCTGGGTTAATCCTGAAACAGGATCTGTTATTGTAATGTTATGGGAGAGAGGCTCCTGATACAGCTGTCCATTAGCTGCTTTTACTAGTATAAAGTCATGTGATTCTGAATTTTCTGGTAGTTTGGAGGGGTGTACCAGGGTTCGTGATGCCCCTTTCAAAAATGCATTCTTTAACTGCTGCTCATATGGGGAATCTTGTGTCTGGTCTTCAGGCACCTGCATTCCACAGTGATTGTTAAAACATTCTAATAATCTGGCAAAATATCTATCAACAGTTTCACTTTCTTGTTGGATGCATTGATTAATGCAAGTCCAGTCTGCTCTAGGCTTCCATTTCTCAGAAATTTGGTCTGTCAGACCTTTCACTCTGTTATCTAGTTCTGTGCTTCTATGTGGGAGGGGCCTAAGTGCAGCGTCACAGGGATTCCAGTTGCCACTGATCATGTGCCAATCTGGACCTACTATTTGTCTGACTACTTTTTCTACTTCCTCTCCGTTTAAGTGATAACTTAATCTCATGCCCTGTAAGTCTTCTAAGAACTTTCTAAAATTAACTTTTGGATGGGGAATTCCCTCTGCGGCTTTCCGGATGTCTTCCGGTGTCCACGGTCTGTATACTAAGAGAGTTGGGTCCTGCCCTTCTTGTCCTGCCTGAGGATTTGGTACTTCTATGAGTGGGCATATCTCTTCTTCACTCATAGCCCGTGAATTTCCATTCATTTGATATAATTCAATATCCCCTTTTAAATTACGTGTTCAAGACCTAGTCTTGATAGGCTCTCTAACAAAAGGTAGTGGTTTTATAGGAACAACTGGATATCGTGGAGGTGGGTCAGTTTGTTCTTTTGCTTCATATTCCGGTAAGGGAGCTGGTAAGGGAACCGGAACCGGAGAGGGCGGAGGGGCCGATGCTATAACTAAGTTATTATCCTCTTTGTCTAGAAACATTGCTTTTGAATTTTTATTCTTTTGTTCTCTTCGGTTTGCTTCCTCAATCCACCTGTGTGCCTGAGGAACTCCTAATTTACGTTGTTTTTTAACCCGACCTTTAGAATCGGTTTTTAGCTGTCTAATAAGTTTGATAAGCGAGGATCTTTCTAGTTTCCCATCAAATTCATATTTATTAACCCATTTAGTATAATATCTAACATTGTCAGCATGCTGTGATTGCATATATTTTGCGTCTTCGGTTAATGGTGGGCTTTGGGGTCTTTTCGTTTTTGTGCACGTATTACCCATTTTGTTCTAACCTTTTAAATGTTACGTAACCCTTTTGTTTTTAATGTGGTACCACCAAGTGTTTACAGTCCCTTCAGACTACCTGCCTACTTATTCTGTTTCCCTGATCTATGACAAGATAGCAATATTTCTGTCCCTGAATTTTAAAAATTCTCACAGAACAAATACAATCAAGTGTCTGATCTAAAACAGAAAAAAGTAGATTCACCTTACCTGAGCCTCAGCGATTGGTCACTCACTGTTCAAACGGAACCCGCCTTCAGTCGTAGATCAGAAAAGTGGCTGGCCTCTTTTGCACGACAATTCAGTCGGAGGTCTTTCAATGAAGAAGATCTGATGTGGTATCTTCCCTGCGCAGTTTCATGCCACCTGGCCCATCTGATCCCAGGCTAAATGAGGGTTTCCAGTCCGAAGGACCAAAAAATGTCAGAGAAAAATACTTCAAAAGACCAAAAGCATAATGTTCAGTTCAGGTATCTTTATTCTTGTGCAAGGATACAAAAATGCAGTTACAGAGTTTGTCTGACTAAATCAGGAAGTGCCACAGTTATTATACCTTTCTTTCAAGACATTGCCCACTACGACTAACGTAGTAGATCACCAGTTCACAATTCTGTTACTTTACAGATGTTTCTCACATTTCTAGCTGACTCTTCAAAGTTTAAAAAAGATTTTTTAGTAAACAGGATGGCCTTGATGACCACCGGTCAATTATAACTTTCTTGCTATGTGATGTTACAAGTCTAGGTACTATGGCTAATTCAAGCACAATGCAAGTACAGATTTCTGAAGCAGTTCATTGTTTATAGTGTCTAACTATCTTGCAGCTTTTGCAATTTTTCATTAGCATGAACAGAGCTTATTGTCCATAATGAATGGATCTACAGAAATTATTATTATTCTCTATTTAATTTCCTGACCTAGCAGAAAATCACCTGCTTTCCAGTACATTTCCAAGGCATAAACATGTATTTTGCTGTGCTAGCAAACTAGGTCAGAGTGCATCTTGCAGTGTCAGAAAGCACAATTTCAGAAAAGCATGTTTTCAGTTTCAAATAGAACTAATACTGCATATAGAATAAAAACGTGTTAATCTTCCCTTATTTCAAATAAGCATTGCACACATATATTAATACATACTTTTCTAACACTAGCCCAAGTTATTCAAGTCATAAAAGCACTTCTTCAATGTGTGCGTGCAATTTAAACATTAAAAACACATGCAGCAAGTAGGAGCTCTGATTATACACTTTCTCTAGGTACAGGTTCAGTTTAAAGGTGTCCTAAAGCTATAAGGTAAGTATTATAGTTCTTAATGTAAGAGTCAGTTTTCTTAAGTTGCAAGGGAAGGAGGCAAACACTCAAGTAGAAAAAGAGCCCTATGGCTGACCAAAATGGTGACCTGCTTAATTACACAACACTGTAAGTGAAAGCTTAACAAATGCTTTTTGTGTGCAACCTACTCTGCTTAAATGCTGAGAGAAACTGATTTTGTTATGGTGACCAATTGCATTCTTGTAAACTCTGTTTTTTAGGTAAAAGTAGAGTTCAAACAAAGTCACACCAAGTCAGCCAAGGGGGGAAGAGAGAGGGAAATCCTAAGCATCTAGATTTGAAAGTTATAAAAGGCCTTGTGGTTATCCTTTTCATGGGTGCATTTTTCAATTCACATTTTTCTTTGGTGGTTTTGATTTTGCTTCTCACTTCTTTGCTTATTTCCATTTTCAGAGACTGGGGTATTTAGTTTATTCTTATAGACCATATGTTTCTTCCTTATATTGTACAGATTGTTTAAACTAGGATTCTACCATAGTGGTTTATTCCTGAAAACAATATTGTATTTGAGGGTGATGGGGATTGATGACTCAATGCAAGCATTTAGGAGAGCACAGAAACTGTGAATGTAACAGTTTGCGAGGTACAGACGTTGAAGATAAAGGAGAAGAGTGCTTACATTTCATCAGGTCATCAGCTTGCTATGCTAGATTTGCCCTTGAATCTCCAAATACAGAAGGTTTGATGGCAAATGAGGATTAAGCCTTATAGTGAATATTACTGAGCAGTGGTGAGATACGACCAGTGATAGGTCAACTACAGGGACAGAGCATAGTGGGGTTATAGCGGACAGGACTAGATCCAATATTTTTGATCCTCTAACTGGAATGGGAACTGGTTGGTTTAAGCAATTAGCATTTATGAAATCTAGAAAGCATTGTGCATACTTATTTGTGGTAGTATAGGTTACCCAGTTAATGGAAGGATAGTTGAAATCCCCCAGAATAGTATTTGATTCAATAAGGAGTTACTCTTGTTTGTTTAGATATGTCTCGTGGGCTGTGTGTGATATGGGTGTGGAGGATGGGTATGACTGTTGGCTGTGATACTGTCTGGATTTTTATTGATGGTGAGTTGGACAGGGAGGAGCTTCAGGTTATTGTCTTGTTCTATGAGTCCTGATATGAATTGGCTTCTTAAAAATATGGACACAACACTATCACCAACATAGTATTTTTTGGAGTTAGGTCTGAATAAGTGATAGGCATTGAAATCTAGCACTGGAGGGGGGGGGGTGTTACTGCTACTTTGAAGCCATGTTTCAGTAAAGATGAAGCTATCTTTATTTTTAGGGTAAGGAAGGCCTGTAAAGAGTCTAACTTCTTATTCAGGATTCTAGCATTGAGAAGCACTACTTTTATTGTCTTAATTTTCTTTGATTATGTTGCAGAGGAGACTGACCTTACCTAAAAAGGCACTATGGGGTGAGGAAAGCTTAAGAAAATATATGAAAGTCATGAGGAGAGAGAGGTGTAGGCCATCTGTAGGAAAGTGGATAGTACCATCAATCATCTCACCCCAAGCTAATATATATCAGCACCCCCCCCCCTTAGAATGACATCAATAACTAAGCAAATATTTAACGTCAATTCTATTTTATTTGCCTTTATTTGTATTGTGGCATCATTCTTAGAGATGGTAGCGTGCTGCTCAAGACCAGTTTCATGCCAACCTCAGATGCCTATTCTGAGAGCTCCATCATGTCTCTCTTCATATGATTCAGGTTAGTTCACTCCCATGTGCAGAATGACCAGGTCATAGGTCACATGCGTACCATGGGTGAAAGGACTTGAGGGCTGTAGTGACATGGAATATCCTGGCATGTGAGAGACAGTTTACTTTCACCCTTTCTTTGCAGAGTCTCATGAGTAGTGCATCTGTTCATCTCACTATGGAGACACCAATGACTAGAATAGTATCAGATGTGTTGGCTTAGTCTGGTTGCCTTAAAGGCATTGGCTTGCCAGATGGGTGACCCATTTTTCTCTTCCACTTATTTCTGTAGATAATGTTTGCCTGTGAGTCACTGAATATCCTGTTTACCCAACCTACCTCTTGTAGGTCTTTGAGGTTTGGGCAGGGATTTCGTAAGTGCATAAGACAGCTTAGTGTGGACTTAGGACATGGTGGGCATAGTTGTGCAAGCTGGACGTCAGTAACTGAAACTCAGTATGTACTACCAATATATTTAGATGTGAGAATGGCCTGCAAAGTCAGTAAATGTCTGCTGAAGTTAGAATTAACTAAATCAAGGGTACTAGAGCATTGAGTTGCCATAGTATCCATCTGGTAAAATGAGTTTTAAATGTGTTATTAATTGCATCCTCCAGATAGCATCATTGGTTCAGCAACAGCACACAGTGAACATCAATGTAACATAATTTTGAGCCCTGTCTGTAATTGCACTTTTGCAAAGTGCCACACTTAACACTGCACATACAATTAACAGCAGTGTCTGCCACATCTGAAGGAAGAAAGGAGCCCCATCTGCTCATTTGGTGATATTATCCTGTAACGAACCTTGAGAACATGAGACCTGGAACATAACACTGTCTGATAACATACTTCTTACACCTGCTGCAAAGTATTGTTTCAGTTTTTGGACAATGACATTTTCAGGTGTTTCCTTTGTGCTGCAATATATATCTATACAGCTCTGTCTTCTTACATGGAAAATCCATTTTCCCATCCCAAAGTTGCAGTAGGGTCTCATCATCCTGAGGACATACACGGCCAGGACAGAATCTCCTCTCTTAACACTCCTTCTACCACATTTGGAGAATTTTCTTGCAAAAACTTAGTAGATGGCAATCTATTTAAATTTGTTTTTGAGGAGTCACACCTACAGCATGACTCTGAAGCCTTAAGTGTCCAGTATGCATAATCTACAAAGTATAAATGTGATAACTGTCATTTAGGGAATGGCCTTAATGATACCAATGCCTTCTCTACATTTCATGATTCTTACTGTGTGCTGTGAGTCTCTAAGGACAATAATATTTTCTATACATTCTCTGCAGCTGCAAAGCCTGGAATCTGAATGAGTAACCTGTAAATAGTAATTCATCCTAACTGACATCACTGTTATCTTCTCAAAATGATCCCCCGTGTCTCAATCAGTGGAGGGATACCTGCTGCACATTATAGGGATGCAGAGTGGACTGACATATGAAAATGTCATGTCATGGATTCAAAGATGGCCGCTGTTCTGTAAGCACTGCTAACCCACAGCTCCTCTAACTAACTGGAATAAAACCAACCCAGAAGACAAACCAGGAAGTATTTCAACATAATACTTTGAACTACCAACTCTAACCAACATCTAAAAAATACCAGCAAGGAAAAAAAAAACTGAAACAACAGCTAAACTACCAAGATTAAAGCAGATTATCGGAAGCAAAAGAGGGAAACAAGAAACGAAAGCCGTGTGCTTGGAAATCCTGTCATCCTGAAATACATATACATACTGACACTTATCAATTCCACAAAATGTAAAAAGACGACAAAAATATGGACATTACTACAACTAAAACTAAACTATCAGAATTATTATCGCCTGAGAAAGATCTAAACTCTAAAAGACAGAAAATAACAAAACAACAAGACACTCCTAAAATGGGAAACCGAGGTAAATCAGATCAGCCTGCAAATCTGGATGACATCAAATCAGCTTTACTTCCTATTCAAGATGCAATAAAAGAGCTTTCCATCCAACTACAAACATTTGGAAACACTTTCAATCAAATAATGTCAAGAATGGATAAATTAGAAGCTAAAATCACTGAGAATGAAGAAAAGATAGTGTTAATAACAAAAAAAAAACTGATACACATGAAGTAGACATCCAAAACATTCAAGCAAAAATTACTGATCTAGAAGCAAGATCCAGGAGAAATAATATAATCATCAGAGGCATACCAGAAGCTATATCCCACAATGAACTGATTCCTTCTATTATCCAAATATTTGCTAACTTACTCAAAGAGCCAAAAACAGCCCAACAAATGATAATAGAAAGGGCACACAGAGCTCTGAGAGAATCTCAAGTATTAAGCAAACCAAGACCAGTATATGTCAAACTCCTAAACTTTCAGGACACTAACATAATTTTGACAACTGCAAAAAGAAATGGTAGGTCCATAATATGGAATAATAACACAATATCACTTGCTCAAGATCTGCCCCTGCAAATTAGACAAGCCAGACAACTTCTTTCCCCCTACTGCAAGTTTTTAATTGACAGGAGAATAAAATTTCAAATGAAATATCCAAATATTCTAATATTCCAAGTAGATGGAATTAAATACTCGGTCGCCAACCATAAAGAAGCAAAAAATATCTTTCTGGCCATTTTTAAAAAGATTCCCGCCATAGAAAGCTAACTGCACTCACCGGAACGGGTTGTGGAGCTCCAGATGTCGGCTGCAAACCCTGCGACCAGCCGGGGTCTTCCTTCTGCATTTGTTTGGACTTAGTTTCATGCTGGGCCTCTTTTTCGAGCATGGTGATCCGGATATTGCCTCTACAGGACACGAGGAACAAACCAGAAAGCACAACTCACTTCCGCCTTACTAATTCTCCCACGAGGGGAACTGAAAAGACTTTCCCTTAACCCACAGATGAGTAATCGCAGAGAAGGCACTTCCGGAAGTCTGATCCAGATAAGAGTCCCCATACGAGCAGCTTAGCAGTCGGCTTAGACGACCTGATGCTTCGTGAAGCCTTTGAGCAAAGCTGGATGGAAGAAAAGAACAGTACACACAGTTAACATCATTTTAAACGAACATTCTCTTTTCCCCTTTTATTATTTGTTTTTCTTTACCTCTTTCTGTTATTTTAAAGTATGAAAATAATTTTACATCGATTAAGACATACAATGTAGAACCATCAACAGTAAATAACTGAACAGGCTTGTCAAATCTATTTTTTTCCTGACTGAAAACCTATTCAGGGTGTCTTGCTTTCCCTTTACTTAATAAGGTCCTTTAATACAACAGACTGCCACTGTATTCAGATGGGACAGTTTTAGTCACAACTAATACCTAAGCAGGGAAGCATTTTTATTTTTAGGTGTCAGATGTGACATGCAAAGTGAAGTGTCTAAATAGTTTTCATAGTATTTCCTAAGGTGTTTGTTCTTCATACAGCAACTTCTGATTTCAAAGGGAAAATGAAAATTATTCTAATTTCTTTAATGTGTTAAGGTGCTTTATTTTTGTATCATTGCAAGAATCATATTGCAGAGATACCATCACAACTGATTCTGTGCAAAAAAACAGGAAAAAGTCATAGAATCAGTAGCTCCCTTACCTACACATTATAAGGCAAATACTGTATCTGTAAAGACTATATATAGAAAATGGCATTTCCAAGAAGTTACCTGTTCCAACACATTTACTGTTAATATTACACCCATCAAAAAGAATACACCTTTTTTATAGTGATACAAGTGTTAACTAATTAATAAAAAGATCATACAGTTAACTTGTTACATACCAATAAGGTTATACAATACATTTACTCAGAGCACCCTAGATATCAGAAATAAGTAAATCCTAAACTAAAAATTATGAAAAGATAATGTACAACAGTACACAATAGTAAACCAACACCTCTTATGACTAACTGTAGTTATATAATGCAGATGTGTGCGTAAATGCATGTATGTGAGTGTATGTGTGCGTAAACAGATTATATATCAATACCTTTTACAGCCCCTGCACATGTTTGCATTGGAAGATAGACCCTTTAAAAGGAAATTCCTGTAAGAAAACTGACACATGAAAAATAATTAAACTCACAATGGGGCTCTGACAGCTTATACATGACACATATGTGGAAACAGTAACTACAACAGTGTATAGAATGAAGAACTATTGTGATTCTTAACTCAAATTATAAATACCCGGCTTATACATAGCCACAGCTTTTTTCTCTATGGTTCATATTAATGGATATACTTGGAGTGTATGACATTTAACACTTTTGTATTAAGGACGTAATTTACCACGGATTATGTAATATAATTCTTACTGCAAATATTACAGTCCAAAACATTCCTAGCGAACCATATTTAGATAGTTGCCTTAAGTGTATCAAAACAGCTAGCTTGGGAGTAACACCACACTACACCACATAAGAATAACACAAAGGTTCAGAGAGAATAGACGGGCTCACAAAACTAAAGAGCACACTGAGACAATAAAATTTAATTAGAAAACCAAAGCTAAGAATAATTACAAAGTCTTTATAACACACATTCGTACACAAACATTTGTATACACCCTAACCCCGGACTAGGGAATTAGCAACATAACATTCTCAGCTAAAGAACCCAAATATTTCCAAGCGGATAAGTAAATCGGGTGAGGGACTTCCTCTCAAGGAGGGTAATGAACAACCATAACGGAAGATAAGACCTGAAATCAATATATACTAATAGTCTAGTCATAAAATAAAATTTAGCTGTAACAGAACAGAGTTATAAAATATGTAAATATGGTTTACAACAGACTTTTTGAGACTGGCACATTTTTCACTAATTAAGACTAAGATTGTTGACTACATGTTTTCGAAATTATTATGTTAGATAGTAAAAGTCATGGAGGAGACTTAGGGTACTAAAGTAGTGCTTTTTAGGGAATGAGTCGGGTAGGCTTTGTACAAGTAGTGAAAACATATGTTGGGAGGGTTACTAATCTTCACTTTCCCCAGAAATTCTAAACCACAAGAGGATATTATCCTACTGACATACAAACCTACAAAGTTAAAAACTTCTCATACCTTACTTGATTCCTGGTTCAGGAGATTAGTGGTTAGGCACAGGGGAGGGACGGGAATAAGAGGATGCTTTCATAACACGATTTTGATAAAAATTGAGCAAAAGCTGATATCTATACATAAACCACAGGGCTTCATATACAAACTGATGAAATACGTAAATGTGGGAATTTGACTCATGGAATATCAAAGGGCTCCAAAATAAGAAAAAAAGGAAACTGTTCTTACATCTTATCTTACAAGCTAAAGCAAACTTTATATTAGTTCAGGAAACCCATCTAACTATAGGACAATGGTCAGAAATCAGGGGGAAAACATGTATAAGAGAAATTATAGCTTCGGAAGGTAAAACCTATAGTGCTGGAATAGCCATAATTATTAAAAAACAATACCAAGACAAAATCATAGAAACCAAAATAGACAAAGAAGGGAGATGGTGCTATGTAATCCTTTCAACTCCCGTATATCCTAAACCTATTCTACTACTAAATATATACGCTCCCTGTAATAATCAACACTCCTTTCTTGCGTCATTGTACCCTATCTTAAGCCAATACCATAACTACTATATGATTCTGGGAGGAGATTGGAACACCTATCAAAATCCAAAACAAGACAAATCAAGTTTACCTCTGTCGTATAACAAACAAGCATTGATAACATTAAACGAAATTAAATACGACTTTAATGTGTATGATCCCTTTAAATATGGGAATAACCCAAATAAATCAAATCATTTTACGTTCTACTCTAATTGTCACAAAATGTGGTTGAGAATTGATTTTTTCTTAATTTCGGAAGCACTAATCACCTTAGACCCTACAGTGAACATACATGCTAGGTACCTATCTGACCATTCTAAAATTACTCTAAACTTTAGTGGAAATCCTAAAAACTATGCACTAAAACGAGGATACAATTGATCCCTGAACCCCAATCTTCTAACTAAAAATGAAATAAACAAAGAGATCCAATCTATCCTTAAAACAACTCTGACGAACCTTGCAAAACAACAGCTACCCCCAGATATTGAATGGGCGGCAACTAAAGCCCAAATCAGGGGAATTTTTATTCAAAAAGCAACCTACTATAAAAAAATTAAACTCAGAGAGGAACAGCAATTGGAGGCTAAAATAAAATCACTTGAACATGATCTAGTAAAGAAATTTGATACATAAACTGAAACAGAATTACTGAAATGTCAAAAAGACCTATACATGTTACACAATAATAAATTATCCTTCCACGAAACCAAAATTTTAGCCAATTATGCTAATCATGTTCAGATTCCATCGTGAGCACTAGCAAGGATTATCAATCAAACAAAATCATCCTCTCAAATCTCTGAAATGGTTTACGAGAACAAGAACTATACCAAAAATGATGATATTATTAAAACATTTGAAGATATATATGCACAAACTTATGGGGACCAACAGATACTACCCCCAAATGAAAACAGTAGAAACTTTCTTCAAAAACTTAATTTCCCGAAACTGGACCTAAAACAACAAGAAAAATTAACGAAATCAATATCCATAGATGAAATAACAATAACAATCCAGCAATTAAAATCTCATAAATCCCCTGGACCAGATGGTCTCACAGTGGAATTTTATAAAAGCTTTTACCCCATTATAGCACAAATCCTATTTCATATATTTAACTATATAATAAATAATAAAATTAATGATATACACTTTAATGCGTCTAAAACTATCTTTATACTTAAAGAAAAGGCAGATCCCAAAAACCCAGATAGTTACAGACCCATATCACTACTTAATATTGACACCAAAATCCTAACATCTATACTAGCTAACAAAAAGAAAAAAATTAATGGATAAAATTACCTCTGTTGAACAATCTGGTTTTATAACTTTCAGACAAACGAGTGATAATACATTAACACTACATACACTAATCTCATACGCTAACCAAAACAACCTAAACATATATGCACTTGTCATTGACGCCCATGAAGCCTTCGATAGAGTAAACATGAAATTCTTATTCCAAATACTACCCTACTTTAACATACCCCAAAAATGTATTCAAACATTACAAATATTATACAATAACCTCTATACATTGTTATATATAAACAAAATCTGGTCTAAAAGAATACAAATTAAAAATGGAACCCGTCAAGGTTGCCCTCTATCTCTGCTACTGTTTAACCTATATCTAGAACCCCTCTTTTTAAATATAAAACAAAATGTATACCATAACTCCCCAATAATATACAACACTAAAATTTCCTTATCATCATTTGCAGATGATCTCAACATCTATTGTACCACGGCAATCACGGACATAAAGAAAATACTATCAGCTATTAAATACTTCTCTACAATATCAAACTACAAAATGAACCTCAAAAAAAAAAACATTTTCCCCTTGAGAACCCCTAAACCTTTCTCACTTCTACCATTTATAGGACAAATAAAAACAGAAGAAATAATTAAATACCTAGGTATCACATTCTCCACAGACAACAAAGATTTTTATTAAAATAATGTAAAACAAAAATGGAACCACATCCTACTAGACTTAATAGATGGAAAAATCTGAAACTACCACTCTTAGCCAAAGTCTCAATAATAAAAATGAATGTCTTACCTAGACTTCTATATATCTTCATGTCCTCCCAGTTAATCATACCCAAGAAATTCTTCAAACAGCTCCACACTGAATTTGCTAAATTTATCTGGGAACCCAAAAAGAGTAGAATTTCATATGATAAACTAATGACGCCTAAAACAAAGGTGGCTTAGACCTACCAAACTTTGAAAGTTATTACCTAATTATAAATACCAATAGAATCTTGAGAATTGCAGAATACAATCCAATGGACAAAACTTGGTACTCACACTGGTTAAGAATATACCACAACCATGCCAAAAGGCTGGATATAAACCCCAAAGCATTACCATTTCTAAACACCAATATAATGAAATCCTATAAATTAATATAATCCCTTAAATATTCCATCATACTAACACAAAACCTATTTAAATCACTAAACCTGATACAAGCCATGATGATATTACAACCTCTGCAATAAAAACCCCAGTCTTAAAATAAATAACCAGACGTTGGATTTAAAACGCTTCCCTTACATAATAAACACAACTATACAGGATATATACCCATACTTAAACTGCTCTGTCCAAGAAATAAGAAGTCAAATGAACCTCCCTAAATCATATTTGCTGATCCTGAGACAGATTAAAGAACTTTGTATGAGTTACCTTCAGGATACCACCATTAACAAGGAAGACATAACAACATGTAACTTACTATGGAAAACTCTTCTTCTAAACAAAAAATATACCGCATGCTCATACAAAATGATAAAGGATATGAAATTCCAAAACAATATACTCATATCTGAATACTGGAAGAAAAAACTCCCATCTATTGAGGATCACAAACTAATTCAGGCAATCAACCTAACAAAAAAATCTATATCCCTTCAAAAATTGGCCTTTACTCAACTTATAATATATAACAATGCATATTACACACCCACTATCCTACATAAATTTAACTCTAAAAACTCCCCAAATTGCTCACAGTGTAAAGATAAAACTGCTGACCTTCTCCACATATTCTGGAGCTGTAAATGTGTATTCAAGCTTTGGAACTCCCTAAGATTGCAACTGCAAAAGATGGGCTACCAAACATCGACACTCACCTGGGAATTTATGATTTTACACATTCTCCCAGATAATATACCCAAAAACCAAGCAACCATTCTAATCAATATTTTCCTCTTAATAAAACTATATATATAGCTACCAACTGGCTTAATCCGAACAAGAACTCTTGGGCGAGCTTTAGAATATTGGCGATTAAACATATACTAGCCCATAAATTCATAATAAATAAAGGAACCCAAAATTCCAAACACTACAAATGCTGGGAACAGATCTTTAACATTATACTTGCATAAACCACCAATCATAGATTTAATACAGCATGCTCAAGAAATCCCACTTCATCATGCAGGCATAAACTCAGATATAGGTACTGACATATAAGACTTCATCCAGAGGAATCATATGAAGATAACCTGTTCTATGTTATTAAACTATGAAAGCATCTATGTACATAATGTAAATAAGATTAGTTGTTTTGCTTTAGGTATGATTTATTATAATCTAGATGTAAAAGATATATATAACACTCACCCATAGATGTTTGTAGATATAAACTTCTTAATTCCTCTTTTTTTTTCTTCTATATGCATTGTTGAAAAATAAATAAACATTATTGAAAAAAAAAAGAAAATGTCATGTCATGTCCGTCTTTCCCTTGTTCAACTAACTAAACAAATAATTTGAACTGTAGTGTTTAACAACTTTTTTCAAAAACAGTTTAATGGCTCTAGATTTCTCAAAAAATGGCCGTATAATTGATGTCCCTCATAATGCCCTAGAAATGCTGCAGCTAATTGTTTCAAGATCCCTAAGGAATTAAAGGTGCTTGAGGAACATCTGTGTTAGGTCTGCAGAACAGGATTAATTTTTGCCTTTTGGTATTTCTTAAGTTACAGTATGCCAACAGCCAGCATTTTGAGGAAGATGTGTAAGATACAAACTGATTTTACAGTTCTTTGTTGATGAATATTGGTATACGTTCACTATTTGACCCTTCTTGGTAGTGTTAAGTGCAAAGATGAATATATTCTTCAAGCACACACTGCAATAGAAACTGTTTTACATGCTGTTTTACCACTAGATCAAAAAAATCCAACCTGGGTTTAGGATATACTCAAAGAAACCCATTTGCTCTAGTGTTCAAACCGCAATACTTTTCTTTTTCGTAATTTTAGGCTGGCAGCTGTTTTTATTTTAACTGTTTTTACTAAAAACAAATGTGAATATTGTTTGAGTACTTGTAATGAAAAAGTGCACAAGCATCCAGGTGAAGCAAGGCAGGAGTGTACATGCATCTGGAGTGTTTCTCCTCAGGCCTCCGCTGAAAATTGGCCTCGTTCCAAGTCGGACTTTCCTGGTAAAACAAATGTAAAATGTAAAAATGTAAATGAGCTGGGAATGTAGTGCTGTCTTCTGGAGTCATTCAGACATTTCCTGTACGTTGGGAAAGTAAAAGTTGTTCAAAATATTGTGGATACATATCTGGAAAGAATATCTAGGCAGTTAGATAATCTAATTATCTACATAATTAGGTTTTGTTATTTTGACAACAGTTTGAATTTTATAGCAGATTTCCATTGCAAAACCATAATATAACAATACCATTGTTTGTGCAGTTAATTTCAAACTGTTTTCTCTTATTTTGTCAGAAAATTTTCTCTAGAGATTTGTTATTTTACATTTTTTTCTGCTGAGTCAGTACTTGAATGTGCATATTTTAATGAATGATCTGCTTGCTTTGTTTACACAATATAAGTAACTGTACTTTTATTTTGTCAGCAAATGTATATATGGTATAGGAGTAGATTTCTTGCACCCATACCTCTCAACCTCTTAGAGCAAGAAATCTGGACAAAGCCATAAACAATTGGAAAACAAAGGCCCCAAAATAGGGGCAATTTTAAATATTGCTCTTACAAACTTGATAGAATAGAATAACATATTTGTGTTAGCATGAATTTTCTGAAGTTTATAGTCTGAAATTCAAATGTCTGTCATTATTTTCTGACTTCAGTCTTAAATGACTTCCCAATAATTTGTCAGAAAAACACAATTTTATGAAAAACAGACCAGAAAGATGAGGCAAAATCTGGACATTCTGGGAAAGTCTGTACAGTTGAGAGGTATGATTGCACCTGTATTGCACGAGTGTCTTCTATGTGGCAAAAAAAATAATTTTATGTGCCAGAAAGATTGTGTGCATTTATCGCTGGAGAATATTCTTTCAGAGCAAAAAATGGTTCATTATAATATTTATCACCAAAAATACATTGCAGTATAGTTGAATTAACTGTTTTTAACATCAGTACCACATGTCCTTATTGATAATCATTTTCTTTTACTTTTATTCTAGCTGCATGGTTTACTGCATTCTTATTAGCTTAACATTTGGATGCAGTATGTACAGCCAAGTAAAGGCAGTAACTGCAGTGAAAGCTTACATTATTGCTAATGCAAAGATCTAAATATGGGAATACAGAAACACACATTCAAAGTTGTAATTTTGGAAGTGAAAGAAAAGGTACTAATGCATGATGTTTAACATTTATTTGCACAGAGATAGAGTGCCAGGTAGAGTAATGCCTCTATTTTCAGTATTTTTCATAACGGTAAGTATTCTGGTTATGTGAATTATGTGAACATTGAAAATAAGATATTATACATTGACTTTTGTAGGAGTTATTTTAATTACTGACGTGCACTACTTTCTGTTTACTAAGTGTTTGTCATTCTGAACATTTTCAAGGTATTCTATTTGCAACATGCCTGTTGTCCTTCATAGTACAGAGCATGATGAAGGGTAACTTATGCCATTCAGTGTCTGTGTATCCATGTATGTGCGTGTGTGTGTGTGTGTGTGTGGGGGGGGGGGGGGGTTGTTTCTTTCTTAAGAAGTGAAATGATAAGCAATCACCATACTTACGGTAGCAGGGCTATGTGCTGTTTTACAATGCAGGTAATTCATTGATTACCAGCTGCAGCAGATCCCTTTACTAATGATCATTTTTACTTCTGCTGGTAAAGTCTCAGTCTGCATAGTTTCTTGAGTAATTCTTTTTACTGACCTAAGCACTTTGGTATCAGTAAGCTCATACGAGTAATGGCTGCAAGTGCAGTAGAAAATTCTTCATTTTATTGCAGTGTTGTTTTACTTTAAATTTAGTTTCCTTGGAGCTTTAAATGTTCCAGGTTAGGACCAGAAAGTAAATGTTTATGTTACATTCTATATACTCTTCTTCTCCCACATCAGAAAATGCTGGGAACACCAAAACTCTCCATCTCAAACCTTCTTACACTGGGATTCATTAGACAATGCATAAATTGCTTGACTTTCACTGACAGTATCCTTTTGATCTGGACTAGTGATTCTTAGTGTGGAAGATGCAGATATTCACTTAAACTAGAGGTAAAGTTCTGCACATATAAAATGGTCAGTGAGTACCCTTCCACTTCCAACAGAACTTATACTGAGGTACTACTTTGTTCACCAGCTAAGTCTACTAGTTCTAGTAGACATGCACTTTGAATCAGCATACCACACACACACACACACACACACACACACACACACACACACACACACACACACACACACACACACACACACGCGCGCGCGCTCGCATACACGCACACACGCACACACACAAACATATACTCATGTATAGTTACTGGGTATCAATTATGAAGAAGCAAGGAAAGAGCACAATAGATGGGTCCTTCTTTTAAACCAAAACAGAATATACTGGAAAACCTGTCATAATCGATGTCTCCATGATTAAACGCACTTATTTTGCACTCACAACACTGGATAATGAAAGACTCAGTGTCTTAGTTCCTAAAACTAAAATTAGAGATGTCACTAAGGCCATTATTTAGGGTTCTAACGACTTTTAAATTTGCAACTGTCCCTGTCAGAATCAATGACACTAGACACTCCTGTCTTCCCGTCATGCAGAGGATATGGCTGACCTTGTGGATACCCTTACCTAGGCTGGAAAATCCTTTACAGTTAGTAAGATCCTTTATTCACTGAAGATGGCATTTAAATATGTGAAAAGATTACTGGCTTTAATCTACTGGTGTAGATTAGGTGGTGATCCAAGGAGAATCAATGCCTCTCTGCTTGGGAAAAATGTGTAGGCTCCAGGCCTGCTTTGCAAGGAGTGAGATGCACCTCCCTTTACATGGGTTAGGGCTCTGTACAGACTATTTTCTTTCCCCAGTGCCCTTTTCTAGTCATTGTTAAGTTAATGGACATTTTAAGCTAAAATCCTCAGACAATTGTCAATGGTCCACAGTCTAGAGTAAAAAAAAAAAAAAAAAAAAAAAACTAAGTTGCTTAAATACTTACTTTGCCTTGGAAAGATTTTAGGGATGTGCTGTCGCATCAAAATAGTTCAAAGATGCTTCCTGAAATCTATGGATAAGTGTTTGCAACTTTTTCCATTAAATCTAGTCCAGTCTGATTAAGAAGCAGTACATCCTCTTTCTGAAGTCAAGCCTTTAAAAGTAAGGTTATAGAAAGACATCGGTTAGCATGAAGTACTCTTCATCAATGTTCCAAGGAAAAACAAAACTCCATGTCACCTCAAGAAATGGCAACTTCCCTGCTAAACTTATAGCCCTCCTTATAACAGAAAGTACATCTGTGCAAGTTGCATCTACCATAATAGTATATGCTCAAATTCCTCATTGCTGCTGTAGTCTTTAAACTACTGTAAAGATTATATCTTGCCTGAGATACAACGTTCTAGCTTCACAAAGTTCTGATTCCTTTCCACACCTACATTCTGACTGATAATTGTCTAACCACTTGGAGGGAAATCAGCAGTCACATGGGAAATCAGCAGTCAAAGAGCAGAGATCTTCAGTACTTTTTAGTCCAAAAAGAGATAAAGAGCTTACTTATCTGAATCTGTAAAAGATATATACAGTGACAAATAACTTTATATCCCAACAACTTGCCATATACAAAAAAGGGGAATTGGAAGGTGGGTGCTGCTACTGCAGCAGTGAGAAAATCAAACACGTACTGTTATGGTGTGTGTGTTCATCATTCTCACTGCTGCGGTAGACTACCAAAGCCTATTCAAACTTGGGGGGGGGGGGTAAGGATCCAGAAGCCCTTGGAGAATGTTCCAAGAAAAGCCAGTCCCAAACCTGGAAAAGGAATCCAGTTTGTAATACTTTGTAAAAGTTCTGAGGACAATATTGCTGCTTCTAGAATCCTTCTAGAGTCCACCCTATTCCAGTATGCCATTGTAAATGGCAGCGCTCTTGTAGAATGTGACTTGATACTGCCTGGAATAGATTTTGCATGGTGAATATAACAAAAGTCAGTAGCTGTGAACAACCACCTTAAAATAATATGTTTTGACATGGGTTGTCTTTTCTTTGCCCCATCATAAGAAATAAATAGCTGATCTGCTTTTTTAAAGGACTTAGTTCAGTCAAGATAGTACTGAGGATTTGGATAAAACACTGGGAAATTGATCACTTGATTCAAAGTAAACACAGAAAAAAAACTTTGAACATAAATGAGGGATTTGCTCTTAATGTCATCCTGTCTCTATGGAAGACCGAATAGGATTCACCCACCATGAGAGCTTGCAACTCAAATACTCTTGCTGCAGATGCAAGAACAGTAAGGATTATTTCCTTCCATATCATCATCATCATCCCTTTTTTCCCATTTACATGGAATCGGGGTATCGTATTAACTGTCGCCAACTCTCTCGATTCAGTGCCACTCTCCTGCCTTCTTCAACACTCATGCCTGACTGTCACAGATCTTCTTTCACACAATCCATCCACCTCTTTGCTGGATGTCCTCGCTTCCTCTTACCTTCTCCCTGTCTGTCCCAAATCTCCCTCACCAGATTGTCTTCTGCTTTTCTACACATGTGCCCAAACCACCGTAATCTGTTCTCTTTGATCTTTTCTGCAATTGGAGGTATTTTGGCTTCTGCTCTTATGTCCTCATTTCTTCATCTGTCCCACAGTGTGGATCCTACCACCTTTCTCAGGCACTTCATTTCCATCACCTCTAGCTTCTTCAACTGTTCTGCCTTTACTGCCTAGGTTTCTGTACCATACAGTAGTACTAGTCACACCACTGTCATGTACACTTTACTTTTCAGCTTCTTTGGTATTCTTCTGTCATAGACTACACCTGACACTCTATGCCAGTTGGCTGCAGCCCTTCTGATTCTAGCTTTGACCTCTTCATTCAGACTTTCTTTCTCCTCAACCAACCCTCACAGATACTTGAAGCTGTTTACTTGTTCCACTGCCTTCCTTTCTATTTCTATTCCCAGCTTCTTCTAATTTCCCCAGTTTGCTGCCATTACCACCATCTTATCTGTGCTTAGTTTCATCCCATGTGCCTTCAGTTTTGCATTCCATTCTAGCTCAGAGTCAGCCTGTAATGCCACATTGCCTGCATACAGCAACTTTGTTGATCTGTTCCCTCTGACCTGTTTGCTAATGTAGTCCATCATCAGAATGAACAGCAGTGGGGTCTGAGCTAAAGTCTGGTGTACACCCACTCCCACTGGGAAACCCTCTGTGAGGCCAAATGCTGTTCGTACTTGAGTTATTGGGTCCTTGTACATAGCCTGCCCTAATTCTGCCAATGTTTCTGGGACTTCAAACCACCGCAGTACTACTCAGATTAGCTTTCTTGGGAACATGCCATATGCTTTCTCCAAGTCTAGGAATACTCAGTTGGACTCTTTCCTCATTTCTAGCTTCATGTCTCACTAAAAACATTGGGTCAGTTGAAATGCATCATGATCTGAATCTGAACTACTCATTTCCCATCTTACTTCCTACTGCTCTGCATATCCGTTTATCACTCACCCTCTCCAGAACTTTCATGCAATGTGATAGGAGCTTGAAACCTCTGTACTGCCCACATTTATGGATGTCCCTTTTGTTTTTGTACACTGGCATGAGTATGCTTATTCTCCAGTCACCTGGGATACGACTTTCTTGCCACACTGCTATTAGTACCCTCAGGAGCCAGTTCTCTCCTATCTCACCCATCATCTTTATCATATCTGCTGTAGCCTCATCTGAGCCTGCTGCTTTCCCTGACTTCATTTTCCTTAGTGCTGTTCTTACATCTAGGGTGGGTTCCTCTTCTTCTCTCATTGTAAGCTGTTTCTGGGGTAGTACAACTTCTGTGGGGGGTTTCTTCATTCAGAAGCTGCTGAAAATACTCCTTCCATCTTCCTTTGATGTCCTGTGGAATGATGAGCAGGTTGTTGCTAGCATCCCTTATGAAAGGTGTCTGACTATCTTCTTTATCTTCCTGTCTTTGCCTTGCAACCTGATATAGTTTCTTTGTGCCACTTAGTGAGTCACTTTCCAGAAGTTGGTAGAGTGCCTCTGATGCCCTCTTCCCTACTATTGCAACTTCTTTCTTAGCTTCTTTGATAGCCTACCAGTAGTCCTTCCTAGCCTGGCCAAACAATGATTACTGTCTGTTAATCCTGGTGTTCAGAAATCCTTACCCGATGGCAATACTAGTAAAGAAATTTCTGAGAAGAATTTGCCAAAGGTTTCTGACATGGACAGAGACAGGAATTCCTCTCCTGCAGATGTCCAAGCCCAAAACTATGATTCTGGGGAAACTTGGTCCTCACCATTTTCTTTGGAGACATTTTCTTTTTCTCATACTATTTTGAGGATGAATGAGGTGTTTTGTAGGAACAAGTGGATACATCCCCTGAACTGAGGAGATATTATGATATGTTACAAGTGGATATACCACATCCTATACCCATCCCTTCTATTTGCCAGCCTTGGAGGATGTGTTTAATGCTGCCTGTAATAATTCTGACTCTCAATCTTCAGTCCCCAAAAAGGCAGAAAAACTGTATAAAGTACTTCAAACTAACCAATTTTTTTTTTCTCTTCAAAGATCAAACCCAGCTGGAAATAGACTGTTGGTCAATACAAATTTTTCACCTGTGGAAAAAGAATGCAAGGTTTTGGACAGATTTGGTAAGAGCATATTTTTTTCTCACAGTCTGGCTTACATAATTGTTAACTACAAGGCATACATGTGTAAGTTTATTCAGTGTTGTGCAGACAAGTAGAAGGACATTGCCACACTTCCTTTAGAAGGTTGCATCTATCTGAATCCTATGGTATCTAACTTTTTTAAGTATCTAAACAAGCTTTGAAGTGTATGCATGAATGCGCAGATGCTGTGTGTAGGGCCACTGCTACTGCTACCGTTTTGAGGAGATATGCCTGGGTACATAACCAAAAGTTGTCTGATGAAGGTCTGAGATTTTGAATTTTGCTTGAGATAGGGAGGCTTTGCTTGGCCCATCTGCTACTCAGGCCATGAAACAATTTGATGAAAGAGGAAGATTAATTAAGGAAGTCTCTAAGATTTTTCAGGTCCTCCATTTTAAATCCCCTAAACACTCTACTTCATTTAAATAACAAAACAAGGAATCCCTGCTACCTCTGCTCTAACACTGAGCAAAAAAGAGATAGAAGGACAGGACAACAAGAAACAGAGAATCTTTCGAAACAGGGACAGTCTAATAATTGAGAATGATTATGCCAGCATTCTGCCACCATTTGTCTCCTGGCCCTGCCTCTCTAATTCCGTCCCAGAAACAGGCTCTCTACATTCTCCATGGCAACAGATTGTAGACTCTTGGATTTTAAAAGTGGTTTAGGAGGGTTATAGGTGGCATTGGATACAAATACATCCTTTCAGGGGAATTCCTCTTCATCCTCCTAACCAGAGTTTTTTTCTGCATGTTCTTCCACACGCATACCCCAGGAATCATAGAACCAGTGCCTTAAGATCAAATGGGTAAATGCTTCTATTTCACAATGGTTCTGGTTCCCAGAAAGAGCATTTACAAAGACCAGTCCCAGACCTTTCCTTTCTCAATCTTTATGTGAAAGTACCAAACTTCAAAATGCTGACCCTCTCATTCGTCTTTTGAGTTTCATGGTAACACTAGATCTAACAAATGCTTATCACCACATTCCCGTATCCACAGACTTCAAGAACTTTCTCAGATTCTCTGTGACTGGGTCACATTATCAGTTCTCTGCATTACCAATTTGTTTATCTACAGTTTCAATGATGTTTACAAAGTGTCTAGCTCCAATAATAGCTCATTGCAGACTGCATGTCATTCACATTTTCCCTATTTAGAAAACTTACTTATCTTTTCAGAGTCTTGAGTCCTTAACATGGGTTTTGTCTTTTCTTATCAATCTGTGATTCCAGGTAAATGCAACAAAAAAAAATCTTCCTTGACACCATCACACAGGATTGCATTTCCAAACTGCCTTCTAGACACCTCTCAGAAAAAAGGCTTTTCTTACGCAGGATAAGGTGTTTTTTTTTACCTGGAAACCTGCCTGACCTTCTCCAATCAGTCTTAGACTTCTGTAAGAGAATATCTCAGGATTTATGGCTTCTATGATTCTCATGATTCCTCTTGTCAGGTTACATAAGAGAAGAAAAATCATTGTCATGTAAAACACACATGGACCCAACAAGATTCCAGTTTTGGCCTTTGTACAAAAAAAAAAAAAAAAAAAAAAAAAAAAGAACTGCTCTGGGAGAGAGAGAAAATGGGCTCTCCTTTTGTCCACAAATTCCAAGTCAGTCTGTAACTACAGATTCTCCAGTGTTTCTTAAGAAGCATTTTCTAAGGGGGTAAAATTGCAAGGCCTGTAGAACTCCTCAGTCAGATTAAAGCACACAAATGGTAAGGAGATGGCTGAAATCCACATCTTAAAATCTTTTTCACCATCTGTGGTCACTGGGACCTATTCAGGTAATTACAGACAACACTACAGTGGCAGGTACATAAACAAGCATGGGGACATCAGGTCATACCCACTGTGCAGGCTGACTGTGATGGCTTGTAAGGTAGCTCTACAGCACTCCTTAACCTTCTAAGCATCTTACACTCCTTACCGGGAAAAAGCCGAAAGACAAACAAAAACCCAGGCATAAAAAACACACCAAAAAACAAGGGGATAGAGGGAAGGAGCAGCTATTGCAGCAGTGATCATTCAAACATCTAGTGTTATGGTAAGTTCAACTTACACAACTGTACTAACTTCTTCATATTGATCACTATTGCAGTTGCAGTTGCTATATGGATATATTGCCATAGCTAACTATATTTAGGAGGTGGAAGGAGAAGTGTTCAGGAACCCCTGGAGAATGGTCCTGGCAAAGCCTAATCTAGACCTGGAGAAGGATTCCAGCTTATTGTGTTTTGTAGAGCTATGGACAGAGGACCAAGTAGCAGCTTCTAGAATACTTATAGAAAACATCTCTTTCCAAAAAGCCATAGAAGAAGATAGGTCCTTGTAGAGTGGGTCTCGATCCTGCCTGGAATAGATTTTTCATGTTGAGTATAACAAAAGGTAATAATCTTGGACATCCATATAGAAATAGTTTGGCACAGATTGTCCCTACGACTTACCTTCACAAGAAATGAACAATTGATTCAATGATCTGAAAGATTTATTTCTGACTAGACAGTACCTGAGTTGCCTGTGGACATCCAATGTATGGAGTATCCTTTCTCGCACATTTTAGGTTCAAGAAAGAAAACAGGGAGATGGATAGTTTGGCTTAAATTAAACTCAGGTACTACTTTAGGCATAAAAGAAGAATTAGTGCTCAAAGAAATCCTACCCTTGTGGAACATGAGGTAGGACTGACTCACTGTAAGAGCTTGCAACTCAGATACCCTTCTTACAGAGGTCAGAGCAATCAGTAAAACTGTTTTCCATGTTAAAAACCTCACTTCAGCTAGTTTAGCTTGCTCAAATGGAGCAAATGTTAGTTTGTATAACAGAAAATTAAGATCCAAGGAGGGGCTATTGGTTTACTTGCAGGCCTGTTATGCAAAACCCTTTTCAAGAACATTTGGATATGTGACTGCCTTGAAAGAGGAGGATACATGGGTAGACATGTTGAAATGGCTAATAAATGCACCTTGATAGGGGAATAAGAAAGGCCATAGGATAGTCACTCACACAAATATTGTAAAACCAGAGAACAACTAGCTCTGATTGGGTGCTGGTTATGTTGTTGGCATCAAGTAGGAAACCTTTTCCATTTACTTTTATATGATTTTCTAGCAGCAGGTGTTTTTGCTTCCATTAGTACCTGCTGCACAGCCTCAGAAAACAGGTGCCTAAATAGAATTAAGACCCTATAATACAGGCAGTCAGCAGAAGGTGATTGATGTCAGGGTTTATAGAACATCCTGGTTCTTGTGTGAGTCATTTCATTCTATGAGGAAGCTTGTGGTAATTGCCCCTGACCATTTCCAAAAGAAATGAGAACCATGGTTGTCTGGGCCAGAAGGGAGTTACCACAATGATCTTGGGGGACTCCTTTTGAATCTTCAAAAGTATCCTGGATATTAGTGGAAAGGGTAGAAAAGCATACAGGGACATTCTTATCCAAAGAAAAGAAAAAGCATCTGTCTTCTAGGCCTTCTTGCACTGAGTCCTGTAACAGTATTTTGCTAGTTGATTGCTAAGAAAGGAAGAGCAAAGAGCTCTACTTGAGGAACTCACCACCGATGGATTCTCAGATATAGTTCCCATTCATGAGGTCCTGCCCTGGTCCTGCACAGTTTGTCTGACACACAATTTTGCTCTGACAGTATGTAGGATGCCTGTAGAGTGAGATTGTGCAGTGAAGCTGTATACCAAGGTAACACACCATAGTCTGCAAAGGGGGTATGTCTTGTTTTTCCCCTTGCCTGTTGATGTATCACACCAATGTGTTGTCTGTATCCACTTGAAGAGGTCCTGGAGACCAAGCATTGTTCAGAGAATTTGAGTGTCTTGATCAGGGCAAGCATCTCCTTGATATTTATGTGATTGCAACTGTCCAGGGTGTCCCACACCCCCTACACATTTATCCCTCATGAAACTGTTCTCCAAGCAAAGTCTGAAGCATTTGTGGTGACTTAACTGCTTTGGAGCAGGGAGGGAGACCTTGATTTAAGGATATCTGTTATCTCTACCAAGTGATTTCTCTTCTGACATCTCCAGTACTGGTAACTGAAAAGATAAAGGGTATTGATGCTGGTACCAAACAGATTTCAGATAACACTGTGTCTTTCTCATTTGGAGTCTTGCCAAGAGTATCACGAGAATCATAGATGCCATGAGACCCAACATCCTGAGGTATTCTCTTGCAGTGACCAAAGTCTGAGTGGAAAACCTTAGAACTAGATCAAAATAAAGATCTGATTTTTCCTGTGGAAGAAAAGCTCTTTGAACTGATGTGTCTAGTTGACATCCCAGGAACACAATCCTGTATGAGGGAATTGAGAAAGACTTTTGAATGTTCTCATGGAATCCTAGCTTGTGTAAGAGATCTATCACCCAATAGACAGATTTCTGACATTTTGAAAAATACTCTGCAAAAATTAGCAAGTCATCTAAATACAGAAAAATGTGGGTATCCTGTAGCCTGCAATGAGCTATAACTGGAGATAGATACTTTGTGGACACTCTTGGTGCAGTGGATAAGGGTGAGGAAGAGAACTGATAATGTGATCCAGACACACAAACCTTAGGAAACACCTGAAGTCTGGATGTCTGGACGAATAGGAACGTGATGAGCATCTTTTTACCAGGAAACCTGAAAGAGGAAGAAGAGGCAACAGGTTGTGAAGTGACATCATTTTGAGCCTGGGCACTACCACAAACAGGTTTAGAACTGGTCTCCAAGCATTTTCTTTTTTTGGGACTAGGAACATCTTTGAATAAGACCCCTTCCTCACTTGGGAAGGAGGGACTGGTTCTATCACTCCTTGGGACAACATGTGATGAACAATGGATGGAAACAAAAGAGTCTGATCTGCAGGATGATGAATGACCCCCTAGAAAGGAGGAATTTCCTCCCACTGTCATCTGTAATCCTGATGAATGATTTTTCAAAACCCACATGTCCTTGGTTTTGGGAAGTCTGAGACTGCTTTTTGGAAGTCCTTGCCACTTCTTCTTAAACATCTGTTTACCTGAATTCTGTTGAGACTGTTTATTCTATTTTTTTGCTGAAACTGGATGAGGAAAAGAAAATCCCTAGGAGGTTTGAAAAATCTTAGAGATTTCCTGGACCAGCTTGCTCCTTTCATCACATTTTCTGATTACCTCTGCAGCAGAGGGGCCAAACACTAAATCTCTACCCAACGGAGAATTTAAAATCTCAGTTTCAACATCATCTGAGAGGTTCTGAGAAAGCACCCATGCAAACCTCCTTAAAACCATACTAGTGGCCATGGTCCTGGAAGAAGTATCAACAGAGTCATATACACACACTGCAAACAGTGAATAGTGACCTGTGCAATAGAACAAAGTTATTTAATGCAGATTTTTCTTCACAAGAAGAAACTGTAGATAAAACATTCTTCATCCTCAAAACTGAGGTGGAATCCTTTAAAGCCCCCGGGCCTGTGGAAAATACGGCCCAGACCGCAGAATCCTTTATAAACGCATTCTATGAACACCATCAGGAATGCATGGATCATGCGATCCCAAATAAAACCAAGACCCAATCCTTCAAAGGCAGATGTCCTGTCTGGTGGACCCCAGCCATAAACAAACTATACAATAGAAGGAGGTAGCTACTAAATGATAGAGCAAAATCCCAAAAAGGGAAGGCATCACTGATCAGTATTAGCAAAAAACTACGGGCACACATAAAATTGTCTAAGGCCAGCTTCGAGAGAAAAATTGCACAGGACACTAAGGATAATCACAAGGTTTTCTTTAGTTATGTTAGGAATCTGGGTGATAATTCCCAGATATGCTCAGAATTAGTCCAAAATGAGAAAAAATACACCGAACCCACAGACATTGCCAACATCCTAGCTGACAGGTTCAGCGCAAACTTCTCCCCCCCCCCTCCCCACCAAAAGAGCAAATATCTATCCCAGCAGAGTGCTGCCCCCCTGACATAGCAGATGCTCAGGTAAGAGCCGCCCTCTCCAAAGCAAAAAACACAGCATCAATGGGACCAGATGGTGTCCCGGGCTGCATCCTACATGAACTCCAAGAAGAGCTAAACCCAAACATAAAACTACTGTTCAGTCTCAGCCTTACTACAGGATATGTGCCCAAAGAGTGGCATACAGCAACAGTGGTCCCTCTCCATAAAGGTGGTGCCTCAACGGATCCTGGAAACTATCGCCCCATAAGTCTGACTAGCTTGGTCTGCAAAGCTATGGAAAGGATCATCATGGACCTCATAAATAAAGATACTGGGGACCTACAAACACTGGATCCTACCCAGTTCGGCTTTGTTAAGGGCAGATCCTGCCTCTTAAACCTGGTTGATTTCTTTGAAACAGTCACCAAGGCCGTTGACGAGGGGAAGGTGGTCCACACAGCCTACCTGGACCTCGCAAAAGCCTTCGATACAATACCCCACTCGGGCATTATAGATAAGCTCACCAGCTTAAATATAAACCCCTATGTCACTAGATGGATTGCAAACTGGCTCAAGGACAGAACCCACATGGTTAGAATTGCTGGAGCCATGTCAGACTCCAAACCAGTTACAAGTGGTGTCCCACAAGGCTCAGTCCTGGGACCTCTCTTGTTCGGTATATATTTCTCGGAGGTACAGGCCAACACGGAAGGACTGTGGCTGACCAAGTTCGCAGATGACTGCAAACTGGGTGCCATAATCGACTCTCCAGCCGACACAAGCATCCTCCAAAAGGTCCTCATAGAAACAGACAACTGGTGCCAGAGCCATGGCCTCAAGCTAAATGCCAAAAGTGTATAGTCATCCCTTTGGCAAAAACAAAGTGCCCACAAATTACCACATAGGTGGTAATCCATTAAGTACAGAAGAAGTAATTAGGGACCTGGGGACCCAAGTTGATAGCAATCTCTCATTTGACAACCACGTGGCCAAAGTGGTTAGAAAAACATTTTATATAGCCCACCTAATCATGAAGGGATTCACATCTAGATCAGGGAGGTCATCGTGCCTCTTTACTCATCCCTCATCAGGGCCATAATTGAGTACAATGCCCCTTTGGGATGTACCTTACCAGACACCTGCAGCAACTGGAAAGACCCCAAAAGTACCTCACCAAGAGGATCAAAGGGCTCAAACAGATGCCATATGCTGCCCGGTTAAAGAAACTCCAGCTCTACTCAGTGGCATACCGCCTGTTCAGAGGCGATCTGTGCCTGACGTATAAAGCCATGTCCAACCCGGAATTAATGGACATGCTGCACCTCAGAAAATCCAAATCCCATCGAGCTACATGCTCGAGAGACTTAAACCTCAGCACTGAAATAAATAGGACATGCTGGAGGGACAGATTCATAACCCAGAGGCTCCCTTCACTCTGGAATAAAATCCCAGTCCAGGTTAGGCAGAGTCCCTCATTGACTCTCTTCAAGAGGAATCGTGATGAGTGGATGGGAGATCGTAGGTTTATCCCGGGTATCACTTCTGTGTCACTGTTAGACAGAGGCACAGTATACTAACCTCTAAAAAGGGCATAGCAAAATAAATTTAAAATGGGTGGCGAAAGCCAAACACATTCTGGCTAGGCTTATAAATGCCCTAGGGCAGATAGCCTAGTATGAACCTATGAACCTATGAACTATACTTTCACATTATGCCGGAATAAACTTTAACATATGAGCCTGATGATTTAAAATTTTGAAATTCAAATTTTCTAAAGTATACATTTTTTTTCTCATAACTATCAATAATTTTCCCATCCTTACCAGAAAGATTAGGATTGGAATTAACTAAGTGCTTAGCAGCAGAGGAGTCAACTAAGGCTATAGCTGCTAGGTCAGATTTGAAAATAGTATATAAAAATGTAAAAGCCTGAGGAACCTTATACATCCTATCTGCCTTTTTAGGGACAGCTGGCTGACTATCAGGAAAACTGCAGGCAGTATGACAGACATCCTGTAAAGTAGATGGGACAGGAGGAATGGGTGTAGGTTCTGGAAAATCCTTTTGTAACAACTCATTGTGTTTTCTAAGGGACCGAGAAACGTCAGTGTTCTCCCAATGAAAACACTTGGACATTCTAGCAATTGTCTCAGAAAAAAAAAGAGAAACTCCACAGAGAGAATCAGAAAGTGAGCTCTCCTCCGTTTATGAATCCAAAATCTAAAGACAAAACTCTGAATCCTTTACTGCATCTTTCTGTTGGGATTCAGAATCTTGAATCTCTTCATGAAAGGAGGCATCCCTCTTTCTTTTATTGAAAACTACTGTACAAGATGGATCAATAGCCTGAATCAAACCTTGAGCCAGTCCCAGTAAACTACTCCTATACATAGAAAATTGAGGAGGAGTAGATAAATGTTTAGTTTTCTGTTTCATTTTAAAAGGAAAAATTAGGCCAACCCAGTTACTAATGGCAGTTGCTGCTTCCTCATGCATGGGCACATCATGTTGTATGAAAGTGCTTACATATGAATAGATAAACAACTTCCCTGGCTGCCTCCAGAGGGGAGCAGTCAAGCAGATCTTCAGTAACAACTAGATTGTCTTTCAGAGAAAGGTGCACTATATCCCTTGTTTTACAAACCACCTCTCATTTCAGGTCTGCATCCATTAATGGGGCTACCTCTGCTGTAGCTGAACCTGTCAGAATTGTAGTCAAAAGGGTGATGCCTCCCTTTTCTGTACTAAACAGATTTAGACCCCTTTTGGTTCCTATAATATGATCCTTATGGGGTCTCAAACCTGACTCCTATGGCAGAAAGCATCTTTCCATATTGCTCACACTTCTGCAGCTTCTCCTTCACCCAAGGAGCTAACAAGGATGATCCATCATAGGAGCATTTGCAGAGGATGCTTAAAGAGTTCACAAAGTGAAGCCAGGTATGACACCTCATGCTAATACCTGCTCACAGAGCATGTGCCACTCTATCAGCTGCTTCATATATTAGCCTCATGAAGAGGTTTATGATATTAAACATTTTGCTCAGAGTGGTCTCTAATAGCTTTCTAGAATTTGACATGGGTGACCTTTGTGTTAGGTCTCTCTGAAAATGATTCATATGGATGGCATAGATCAAAGTCTGTAACTTCAAGTCAAGTTTTACAACCATTGATGAGCAGTGATCATGGGGTTATAAAGGTTAAATTGTTACTAGATAATTATTCCAAACAGAAATCTAAGGCAATGCACAGAAGGTTAATTACAGATGATATGGAAGCAAAACAGTCACTATGTAAAACTAACTGGATGAGGTGTAAGTGAAAAAACTGCAGATGGAATGTGGAAAGTTTTGAAAGAGAAATTGTTTGAGTGCAAAAAAATAAAAAAATGTTTAACATCAGGATCTAGGCATACAACATCAGGGGGATATACTTCCATAACAACAAGATATTTGATTAAGGTGAGAGACAAAAAATATAAGAAATGGAAGAAAGGTTGAACAACAACTTTAAAAACTGAAATAAACAAGCTGTACAAATAGATTAAGCATAGTGTAATTTGAAGAAAATTTATATAAATATATTGAGCATAACAGGAAACCTTTTATAGATACATAAGATGTGAAAGGAGTAAAGACACACAAATTGATAAACCGTGTGCATATTCTAAAATTTATTCTCAGACACAACAAATTATAGATATAATTACAAAATCTTATGCAAAACTGTTTGGTTCCACAAAAGGGGACATACATGTAACTCCAGATACCAGAATCAAATTAGATTATATTAGAAAAGAACAGAGCAAACTGAATCCAAAGAAAGCACAGGGAGGAGACAGAATTAGTAACAATGACCTGAGAACATTTCAGCAAGAACTTACAGTACCATTATATCTGTTATTTACTAGGTCATAGAAATATGGAGAGATTCCTCAAGGTTGGAGAAGCTTACTTATTAAACCTGTTTTTAAGGAAAAAGGGAGTAGGACAAACCCAGAGTCATACAGACCCTTAAGTCTACTTTCATGTTGTGGAAAAATAATGGAGAAGGTAATATTGGACAAGTTATTGTCAGAACTGGATAGGTTGGGACTTGAAACCATATATCAGCATGCATATATTGAAAACAGATATATTACCCCTGTAACATGATGTTCTCTAACAATATAATAACAGCTATGAATGACAAATTGTGCTGTGATGTAATTTATATAGATTTAACTTCGGCATTTGACTGGGTCATACACAAAACACTGATCAATAAATTAGTACAACTAGGTATTGATGTACTCTTGATAAGATGGGTAGCTGCATGGCTTACAAATAGGACATGGCAAGTATCATAAAGCAACTGGACAGGTGAAATCCTTGATTACAGTCAGGGTGTCCCACAGGGCTCTGTCCTAGGCCCTACTTATTTAGACTGCATCTTTCAGACCTAACTTTTTCATTTGAGATGTTCTACAGTCTATATACAGATGACTTGAAATTGGGTAAACTGATTACATGTGCTACAGATAAGGCATGTTTGCAAAATAACTTGACTAAATTGACCATTTGGGCACAAGAGAATAATATGCTGATACATACATCAAAAACTAAGCATATGAGATTTGGGATCCATAAACAAAGGTGAATATTTAATACACCACACAGTGATTGAAACTGTAGACTCATTTAAGAACCTGGGTATATAGGTAGATTCAGCTATGAGTTTTTTAATCATAGCAACCAATTGGTTAATGATAGTTATAGAACTATAGGGTGTATAAAAAGATTTATAAGGTCTAGGAAATCAAAAATAATGAAGTCATTGTTTGTTAGTTACATTAGACCCAAACTTGAGTATGGAATAACAATATGGAAACCCTACAAGAAAACAAGCATGATTAAACTGGAAAGAGTACAGCAGAAATATACCAAGGGCATCCATGAATGTGAAAATTTAAATTATTATGAAAGAATAAAATATCTGAACTTGTACAATGTCTCTTCCAGACATCTAAGAGGAGACCTTATTCAGGTATATAGGGCATTTAGAGACTACTACCTTTGGGAATGTTTGGGGTTATCAAAAAGTACTAGAGAATCATTAGATAACCTATGTAGAAGATTCTATAGGAATGAGAAGTGTACTAATTGTTTCTCTGAGAGAGTAGTTGATGCATGGAACAGACTACCAATTTTCATTAAATCAAGTACTAGTTTAGATATTTTTAAGAACAGCCTGGACACTTATTATGGGAACAAGTGTTTTGGTGTATTGGCAAGCTAAAAATTCATTAATGCCAGTGCTTGAAATATTTGTATACATGTATTTGTATGTAAACTCCTAAGCACATAATCAATTGAATCATACACCCACTCCCTAACTGCCCATGGCCTGGACTCATTATTGGGAGGATGAACAGTAGCTGTGTCTTCTCTGAGCTTTTTTTTGTAGCTGCTGCCACAATTATAGAATCAACTACAGGACCCTAGGACCAAAATTGTATGTCTGGGAGGATAAGGAATTTATCAGCCTTATGGATACTAATTCGCAGGTGTTGTGCTCCTGGCATGATCTCCTAAAGGACCAGGTGAGGTAGGCTGCAGGAGGAACCATCCAAGAATTAGAAGGGAGCTGAATCATAGGCTTCAAAAAGGATCTCGTCATCCTGAGATGGAGGGTCATTTAGCAAGGATCCCTTATTCTGCACCAAAAATGGTATCTCCTGGAAGGAACTCTCTTGATTCTTCTGAGTCTGCGTGTTATGTGATTGATTCTAAGGAGGAGTTGATGTGCCTCCTCTTGCACATCCTCTTTCTTTGAATGCCAAGGGTGGGGAATCCAACTCCTTAGAGGACTCATCCTGCAGCTGAGCATTTCTTATGAGGCTAGTCCCTTGGCACTGACTGATGAGTGCATGAAGGGGTTGAGACAAAACAAAAGAGGGGGAATCCAGGGGAGGAACTGACACCAAACAAGTCTGGGTATCTGTCCATGTTGCAGAATCCATGATCCTCCACATAACCTGTAAAGCTGTACCCAAGTTGGCAAGATTTGAGGAGCTCATTTAAAGAGCTAGATCCATCCTTACCAAAGAAGAAGTGGGTAGTAATAAGGAAAGCATCTGCAGAAATAAAATGGAAGGCCTCTATGAGGCGATTAATGCTGAGATCTCGAAGGCCAATGACCAACTCTCTCCATTGTTACATTAAATACCAGAAATGACTATTGCCCATATACTATTAACTTGTATTATTTCAGGTGTATTAATCCCCCACCTGCTATTCCAACTGACTGGGCCTGTTCACCTTCGAAAAATTACACCCAGACACACGCTTGTGTGTGTGCGCGCACACACACACACACACACACACACACACACACACACACACACACACACACACACACACACACATATATGTAGATTGCACTTTTACATTAATGGGGCAGAAGTCGTCGCCACCTGTTGTCATTAAAAGATAATTTTGCATAGCACCCTGCAAAACCTTTTGCGATAACGTGCAGATTGTGCAGTTGCTTAAGTAAATTGAGTGTGCTTGCTAAAGTGTTTGTGTGAATTTAGACATTTATTTAATTTTAGCCAGCTGTATTTTAATGATGCGCATGTCTGAAGTAGTGATGGGCATACACTCTCTTTAAGTTCAAATCTTAACAGAGCTTTAACACTTGGCTGGTCATTAATGTTGGCTTCTGCGTTGAGCTTTGAATTATACCATTTTTACTTTATCATTGTGCTCATGGTAGCAGCACTCTGATTTGTATCGTTGGTGGCATGTATATACAGAGTATAATTAACATTATTGTTCAGGTTAACAAAATGAAGGGGGTGCTTGTACCCGATTTTTCCCTAGTAAACATTAGCTGAAACTTATTAAAAGCATGTTGTTTCCTGACAAATCATATATAGATTAGCAAAATAATGTGATCCTCAAAATAATGTCAAACATAGGTGGGCAATTGTTCCTGGGTTGCATCTAAAAAGGGGTCATTTGGCTTACCCTGCCAAATAAATAAGATGGTAAATTATGGATTTTTTTCAGTCCATATGCATTTATGTATTATATAATGTTAATGTTGTCTTCATTGTCAGAGTGCTATTCATTTTCTGACATGATGGTTGTGTTTATTTAACAGTCTTGTTGTGCTTTTTGTTTTGCCTTTGTTCTGTGACCATGTCCTGAAAAGAGCGACAAAGGGCTTTGAAAAATAGGAAGATGTGGTGAAAATGTGAACTGAAAATGGGGACGAAGGCCTTTGACAGATAGAAGCATCTATTGAAAATGTGAACATGTAATCACGATAACATTTGCAGTACTTTTCCATGTACATTTTACAGCAAAATTTATGTTTGGCGATGACTGCTGCCCCTTTAATGGAAAAGTACCATGTGTGTGTGTGTGTGTGTGTGTGTGTGTGTGTGTGTGTATATATATATATATATATATATATATATATAAATGTGTATATGTGTATATATATATATATATATATATATATATATTTATATATATATATATATATATATATATATACATATATATATATATATATATATATATATATATATATATATATATATATAAATGTGTATATATATATAGGTTCATAGGTTCATAGGTTCATACTAGGCTATCTGCCCGAGGGCATTTACAAGCCTAGCCCATCGTTTTGTGGCTTAGGCCACCCCTTTAGTATGGGGAACTATACCCATTATTTTTCTGTGCCTCTGTCGAGCAGTGACACTGAGGTAATCCCTGGGGTATATCTGCGATCTCCCATCCATTGGTCAAGATTTCTCTTGAACAAGGCCAGCGAGGTGCTCTGCCTCACATGTACCGGGATTTTGTTCCACAGCATAGGGAGTCTTTGGGTGATGAATCTATCCCTCCAGCACGTCCTATTAATAGCCGTGTCAAGGTTTAAGTCTCCGCCCTTGTGGCTCTGATGGATCTAGATTTTTGAGGTGAAGCATATTCATCAAATCTGGGTTTGACATGGCCTTGTATGTTAGGCAAAGGTCACCTCTGAGCAAGCGGTAAGCGACTGAATAGAGCTGGAGTTCTTTCAGTCGGGCAGCATAGGACAGATTTTTGAGACCCTTTATCCTTTTGGTGAGGAACTTTTGTGGCCTCTCCAGCTGCTGCAAGTGTCGGGTCAGATACATTCCGAATGGGGCATTGTACTCAATCATTGGTCTGATGAGTGATGAGTAAAGGGAGACTATGACCTCCCTTGATCTAGATGAGAATCCCTTCATGATAAGGTGGGCAATGTAGAAGGTCTTCCTAACTACTTTAGCTACATGGGTGTCGAATGACAGACTACTATCAACCTGGGTCCCCAGGTCCCTGATAACTTCTTCTGTGCTCAGTGGATTGCCACCTATTTGGTAGCTAGGGGTAACCTTGTTTTTCCCGAAGGGTATGACTATGCATTTTTGGCATTTAACTTTAGGCCGTGGCTCTGGCACCAGTTATCCGTTTCTGTGAGACCCTTCTGAAGGATATCTGTGTCAGATGTGTTTTCTACTATGGCGCCCAGTTTGCAGTCATCTGCAAACTTTGTCAGCCATAACCCTCCTGTGTTTGCTTGTACTTGGAAAAGTAGATGCCAAACAAGAGTGGGCCCAGGACTGAGCCCTGTGGGACACCACTTGTGACAGGCTTTGAGTCTGACATGGCGCCAGCAGCTCTGACCCTGTGGGTTCTGTCACTCAGCCAGTTTGCAACCCATCTTGTGATGTATGGGTTGACATTTAAGCTGATGAGTTTTTCAATGATACCCGAATGGGGTATTGTATCGAAGGCCTTAGCCAGATCGAGGTAGGCTGTATGGACTGCCTTTCCCTCATCAATGGCTTTGGTGACTGTTTCAAAAAGTCAACCAAGTTTAAAAGGCATGATCTGCCTTTGACAAAGCCAAACTGGGTTGGATCCAAAGTCTGCAAATTCCTATGTCTTTATTTATGAGGTCCATTATGATCCTCTCCATGGCTTTGCAGATAAGGCTTGTCAAGCTAATGGGCCGGTAATTTCCAGGGTCGGTGGAGGCACCGCCTTTGTGAAGTGGTACCACAGTTGCAGTGCGCCACTCCTGGGTACGTATCCAGAGGTAAGACTTTGATTAAACAGCTGTCCTAGCTGTGGGTTTAATTCCTCATTGAGTTCATGGAGCACACAGCCGGGGACACCATCAGGTCCCATGGATGCTGTGTTTTTGCTTTGAGAGAGCAGTTCTCACTTGGGCGCTGGAGATGTTTGGGGGCTGCAATCGTTTGGTATAGATATCTCTCCTTTTGGGGGGGGAGAAGTTTGCACTGAACCTGTCAGCCAGTATGTTGGCAATGTCTGTAGGATCAGTAATCTTCACATCATTTTGAACTAGCTCTGAGCATATCTGGGAGTTTCCTCCCAGGTTTCTAACATAGCTAAAGAAGGCCTTATGATTGTCTTTTGAGTCTTTAGCTATTTTTCTCTCGAAATTTGCTTTGGATGATTTTATGAGAGCTCTTAGTTTTTACTTATAGTGATCAAGGGTGTCTTACCTTTTAAGGATTTTGCTCTATCTTGTAGTAGCTTCCTCCTTTTGTTGTAGAGTTTGTTTATGGCTGGGGTCCACCAGACTGGATGCTTGCCTTTGGTACAAAGAGTCTTTGTTTTGCTTGGGATTGCCTTATCCATGCAGTCCTGCAGGTGCTGGTAGAAGGCATTTGTAAGTGATTCAGCGGCTTGAGTACTGTTTTCCACGGCTCGGGGCCTTAAAGGAGACCACACTAGTCTTTAGAAGTGTGAAGTCGGCTTTTGTGAAGTTCTTTACTGTGGTCTTTTTTATTTCAGGTGGGGGTGGGATGAGGACCTCCAGCGAGATTAGTTTGTGGTCTGATCTCACCAGTGAGGGGTACACCTCCGGTGTTGAACATAAATATAGATATATATGTGTATGTGTATATATATATATATATATATGTATATATATATATATATATATATATATATATATATATATATGAGTTCGTCGACAGTTCATAAGAACGACACTCACTTCTTCGACACGACATCATCGACCGTTCATATTATCGACATATCAGGTATGCGATCTTCCCCCTTGCAGGACCCATGTTAGCACTTGTTTCTGTGTTGACACGATTAGGGAGTTACGTGACTCTGTACAATTTACCTTAACACAGAAACAAGTGCTAACATGGGCCCTGCAAGGGGGAAGATCGCATACCTGACATGTCGATAATATGAACGGTCGATGATGTCGTGTTGAAGAAGTGAGTGTCGTTCTTATGAACTGTCGACGAACTCATATGGATCCATAGAGATATATATATATATATATATATATATATATATATATATATATATATACATATATATACATATATATATATATATATATATATATATATATATATATATATATATATATATATAGTTATATATATATAGTTATAGATATAAATTTCTGGACTGAATATCTCCTCATTCTGGCAAATGTGCAAACTTATCATTAGATGTTTTTTGAAAAATCATTGCTCTTAATCCAGAAATTTGTCTTTCTCCTTGCTACTTGCACATTTTAAGGAGGAAGGTACCATTGACTCAACCCTTCTCTGAAAGTCCAGGTTATGACTCAGGGAGTATACATGATGCCAATGGAAAAATTACTCCCTCAGGTTTACATTATACTTACAGGTCTCTGAGTTGCAATCAAAATGGGTAAATCATCTTACTTCTGGGAAAAGCAATCAGCATAATCCCTTGTGGAATCTGATGAATTGCTAGGACATTTTTCTAATCTTAATTCTACACTGGTCTCTATAACATGACTTAAAAACTGAAGCCCTCTCACCATTTTTGAATTTACTAATACCACTTGTTCCTATATTCATGAACCCTCTTACCACCTTATCTCCGGTCCTTCATGCTTTGCCCTCTTCTGTTCTCTCCATATCACCTTCTCTGCCTTATATCTTTCTATGCCTTCTGCAGTCCCATTTCATGATTCTTTTCTCTCAAGTCCCGTTGTTTGCCACAAATTCTCCATTAGGGAGGTTTAGCATCTCCTAGTAACCTTTCTAGGGAAAAAAATCTGCTTTTTTCACACATCTGTCATCTTTTTTTTTCAAACATTCTCTACCTTTATAGTTAAGCCTTCTGTGCTTCTTCAAGTTTATCATGTACATCTGCCACTGTGCCATGCCTTGTGTCACAAAAAGGAAATACTGCCAGCCCAGCTGTCTGGAATTTCGTAAATAATCATATGTCAGTTGTGAATATCAACATGATTCATATGCTTGTCTTACAAATGTATTAGAACTGTATGTTATGTGTATATTAAAGTGCTGGTACAGAAGTGTGTGTTGAACAGGGTTTGTATGGTATTGAGCTTAAAAGATATTTTCACAGTGTACCCTACTGGAAGAGAACAGAAATGTACATACACTATTGTAGGTAGCTGTGTAAATGTATATATTTTTAACAGTGGAAACTGGAACATAGAAGGTTAACTTGCAAAACTTCAGAAAAATAGTTGAAATTAAATTGTTTTATAACCAAGTAATAAAAGAGATGGTTTCAATGCAGCAAGGAGACAGGATGTCTAAAACTAGGGAGCCTTCTGCATTATTTTGTAAGAGTTTCATTGTTTTATGTCTTCCAGCAGCTGCAAAGATCTGAGAGATATGTATTTTTCACAGAGAGATGCTAAATGCCCAAGCAACAAGGACCTCCGAAGCTGAAACGCAAACAAACACCACCCTCAAACACAATCAAAGCATCTCATAGCTCACAACACCAGTGTGCCATCGAACAGCAGCCCCTAAGGCAAGACAATGTACCCAACACCTTAGTCATAGGTGACTCTATAGTCAGGCACACTGATGTCCCACTCACCAGGCTGAACAAGGAGAAAATTACAGTTAGTTGCCTGTCGGGTGCCAGGATCCACCACATAACACATGCACTCAAGTCACTCCACAACAGGTACAAATATGACTCTGTCATTGTCCATGTTGGCATGAATGACTTGAGATGTACCTCCCTGGACTACATGAAAAGAGACATCGGAGAGCTCTCGGATCATGTAGCCCAGACAGGTATGACCATAGCCCTGAGTAGCATCCTGCCATCGCCCAGAATGATACCACAGTATAAGGATAAAATGACTGAATTCAATAATTGGGTAAGCTTCTGGTGTCATTCAAAGGGGATCCAGTATCTGTCTGCCTGGGATGACATGATCGACAAACCATGATGCTTTGCAAGAGATGGTTGGCACCTGTCGCCCCCTGGGATTCAGGTTACTGGCTAAGGCTTTTGCCACCCCTATAGTGCCTTTTTTAGGCAAGGTTCAAAGGACAAAACTACCACCATAACAGGTACAAGCAAGTGAAATATGAAGGTAATGCTACTCAATGTTAGAAGTCTAAACCTCAAGATGCACTCTCTGGAGGTTCTCCTAAAAATGGAGAACATCAATATCGGTGCAGTAACTGAGATCTGGTTCAAAGCTCCAGAGAGCACCCTTGCAATACCAGGCTACAACTCATACCACACTTTTCGGCCACCAAACCAGGACCGAAACACTAAAGGTGGAGGAGTGTCCATATTCACCAAGGATATTCACACTTCCAGGCTGGTTGCCCAACACAATGCATCTAAAATTCTCCAGGTGCAACTAACACTAGGTAAGACTGGAATACAAAATGTAGCTTGCTACAGATCCCCCAACATCCCCCACGATTCTCACTACACCTTTCTAAACATACTGGAAAATATTAAGATACAACCAAACACCCTAATACTGGGTGATTTCAACTACCCTGCCATTAACTGGGAAAACTACTACTGTACCAACACCTTTGCTCAATGGTTCTTGGAATTCATAAATTCCAATGCCCTAGAGCAACTAATTCATAGTCCCACCAGGGGTACCAATATTGTAGACCTTGTCATTACCAACATGGGAGATCAATGCTCCACACCAGTGGTCACCCCCTCATTGGTCAAATCTGACCATAAGCTAATCACCCTTGTTATCCACATCCCACCCCACCCCCCCCTTTAAGGAAACCACTGTAAAACCTTCTCCAAAGCCAACTTCATGCTTCTCAAGTCAGAAGTAACAAACTTCATGACACCCATGCAGATGGGAACTGGAAGTTCAACTGCTGAATCCTACACTAAGGTGCTGTATGAGCACATTCACTCGTGCATGGACCAAGCCATCCCAAATAGAACCAAGACGCTGTCCTCTAAAAAAAGGAAGCCAATCTGGTGGTCCCCTGCCATAAACAAGCTGTACAACAGAAGGAAGAAACTGTTGCAGAAAAGAGGAAGAACCCAGGATTCAAAAAACTCCCTCAACAGCCTCAGTAGAAAGCTGAGATACCTCATAAAATCTTCTAAAGCTAGTTACGAAAGCAAAATTGCCAAAGAAGACAACCACAAGGCATTCTATAGCTATGTCAAGAATCTAAATGGTGATACTCAGATCTGCTCTGAGCTACAGCAGAATGGCACTAGATATAATGATCCCCAAGGATATTGCCAATATCTTGGCAGATAGATTCAGTGCCAACTTCATCCCCCTTTCACCCCTTAAAGGCCCATCTCAATACCAAAAGAATGCCAAATTCCAGTAATCACAGCCACTCAGATAAAAAATGCACTCTCCAAAGCCAAGAATACATCATCCATGGGACCAGACAAGATCCCTGGCTGTGTACTGCATAACTGCAAAATGAACTGGCATCTCACCTATATGTCATGTTTAATCATAGCCTCACCTCAGGCTTCGTGTACACTCAGTGGTGCACAGCTACAGTCATCCCACTCCACAAGGGGGGATCCACTTTGGATCCCGGGAGCTACAGTCTTATCAGTCTGAAGAGCCAGATCTGCAAGGCAAAACGGCAAGATGGAAACAATGAAAGTTTATATTCACTGACATCTGGATTGTTGTAAATTTTCCCCTGGTAAGTAAACAATTGGCCAACAAAGCTTTACAAAACAAACCAAAGCCAATAAAACCCACCTAGGTGGGGGGCTTTGTCCCCCACACCCCCCCACGAAAAATACTAACTCTGAGATCACACTACAATGCAGACAAGAGCAAAGTTCAGCACATTGGCCAACTGACTCCACTGAGAAAGCTTACTATGATCTGGACGTTCATGAATGTAAACTTTTGTCATTTTATTTTGACATACAGCTATATAAATATATTTAGTATAATATTATATAATAATATATGTCAGTATAATATAACTCACTAATCAACCTCAAGATGGACTGGCAAGCAGCCTTCCCAATTCCAGCAAAGCCAAAACTGTGATTTTTATCACCAAACAAACTTATAAAAAACATTCATTGCATATGTATGGACACAACAATACCCAAAGAAAACCATACCTGTTTTAAATATCTTGGCATTTGGCTTGTTCCTTCAAAAATGGATTAAAAATCTCCTTTCTTACAAACACCTTCAGAACAGCCATAGGCAAAAGCATTCTACTTTCCCAACTTGAATATGGCCTCTCCTTCCTAGCGTTAGCATCAGAAACAAACTCTACACAGATTCATACAGTAACCAGTAAAAATTGTAAGCTTATTTTATCCAGTTCCCTAAAAATGAATACAACTGCAACACAGTAAAAAAGCAAATTGGCTCCATATTCAAAAAATAGTTGACCTCCTAAAATTCTGACTATTAAACTCTTAGTCAATCAGACTTTCTCTTCCCTAGTAGCTAATCTAGACAACCTTCCTCTTACAGCCTTGGAAACCATGACAAATCTGATCCCACACTACAGCACTCAAAACTAAACTCTATTATACAAATCACTGCTTGTCTATAATAGGTCCAAAACTCTGGGAAAGTAATCCCCCACAAATGAAAGACATCATCTTACCCAAAATTTAAGACTCAACTAAAGGCACACCTCCTTCATCAGCCAAATCTCACTGCCAATCATCCAGCCATATTATTTAACATGAGCTACATCACTCTCTTTCTCTTCTTAGTAACACTTACTGTCCTCACATACAGCACGTTCTATTGCACCAGTCTTCACTTCCAACTACTTACTACCTCCTGCCTCTGTCTAACACACTTCACTTCCTTCAACTATCCTACATTCCGACTTAGACATAACATAGCTGTAATTATTACACAGCACCTTACTTACTACATTAGATTTGTGTTGCTTTTTGTAAACAATTTCTTTTACAATTGTAGATACTCTTTATTTATTTATTTATTTGAATTTGTTTACTGGGACAGAGCACTGATAAATTCTGACCAGTTTTAGTCTCAGGCTGGGTCAAAAATTGATCAGACATTCAAAATATACAAGAATAGAATAACACTTAAGTGACAATAAAATAGTACAGTGATAGTGTAGAATAAACTTGGTGTGAAAAGGAGCAAATGATCTTAGTGGTTGAGTTAGAATAGAGCAGAGACAAAATAGACTTAAGTGATGTAACCTGAAGGGTACAGGCATATTTTGCTTGCTTAACTGAAATGATTTTAGTATAGGAAGGAACTTGAAATAAGATGATGGATCTTTAATTTCAGTTGGGTGGGACTCCCGCAGTTTGGGTCTGAGAAATGAGAGTGCAGGGTCAGAGATATGTAGTTTGGAATATGGGGTTTATGTTTTAGGGGCTGAGGGGTTAAAGCTTCTTGAAGTTTGCCTTTTTAGTGTTTCACAGTGGTGTTCATTTCTTGGTGAATGTGGAATAAATCTACATATTTTATTTTCTAGTATTTGGATAGTGAAGGAGTTTTCAGTAGAGACTGCTGATAGAAGAGGGATGCTGAATTCAAGTTGAGGGAGTAGGATTCCTTTCCCTGTGGCAGACCATGTGGAGTATGGGAGGAAAGGGGATATTTTTTCTGTTCATAAAAGTAGTGGATTATTTTTATCTATATTATCAAGCTGGATGGGTGGAAATTGAGTGAGGGGTCTAAGGAGATACAAAGATCCTGGAAAGAGGAGACTTGCTCTAAGGGATTTTTGTTGTGATCATATATTGCTAAATGTTTCTTGGAGCTGCTGAGTTTTTGTTTAGTACCAACAATCTCACATTTAGTTTTGGATATACTTAGTATATTTAGTATGTTTTTAGGTTCATAGGTTCATAGGTAGGTACTGGGCTATCTGCCCAAAGGCATATATTAGCCCAGCGCGGTATTCACCACCCCTTTGGTTGGTACCCTAGGCCCTTGATCTAGCAGCTAGTACCCTTGGCCCCTATCTAGTAGAGCTGTCGGTATGATCCCTGGTGTGAACTTTCTGTTACCCATCCACTCGTCAAGGTTCCTCTTGAAGAGTGATAGTGAGGGGCTCTGTCTTATGTAGATCGGGACCTTGTTCTATAGCAAGGGAAGTCTTTGCGAAGGGAATCTATCCCTCCAGCATGTTCTATTCATTGTTGTGCTGAGGTTTATGTCCCTAGAGAGTGTAGCTCGAGTGGATTTGGTTTTGCTAAGATGGAGCATGTTCAACAGTTCTGGGTTGGACATGGCTTTGTATGTTAGGCCGAGATCGCCTCTGAGAAGGCGGTATGCAACAGAGAAAACCCTTACTTTTTTCAATCATGTTGCATAGGGCAACTGTTTGAGGCCAGTAATCCTCTTAGTGAGGTACCTCTGTGCTCTCGCCAGCTGCTGGAGATGCCTAGCCAGCTACGTTCCAACTGGTGCATTGTACTCAATAATGGGTCTGATGAGGGAAGAGTAGAGGGGCACCACTACATCCTTAGATCTTGATGTGAACCCTTTCGTGATCAGATGGGTCACATAGAAGGATTTTCTAACCACCTTGGCAACATGGTTATCAAAGGAAAGCTGACTATCTACATGGGTCCCTAGATCCCTTATTACTACTTCAGATTTCAGGGGGTTACCTCCTATGTGGTAGTTCGCGGGTATTCTGTTTTTTCCAAAGGGGATTACTACACATTTTTTAGCATTTAGCTTGAGACCATGGCTTTGACACCATGCATCAGTCTCATTAAGGCCCTTCTGGAGGATATCCATGTCAGCCAGAGACTCTATTATAGCACCCAGTTTGCAGTCGTCTGCAAACTTGGTCAGCCACAGCCCTTCAGTGCTTGCCTGTGCTTCTGAGAAGTATATGCCAAACAGGAGGGGCCCCAGGACAGAGCCCTGAGGTACACCGCTTGTTACTGGTCTGGATTTGGACATAGATCCCGCTACTCTTACTTTGTGGGATCTGTCTGAGAGCCAGTTTGCCAGTTTGCGATCCATCTTGTGATGTAAGGGTTTATGCCCAGGTTGGTGAGTTTATCAATAATACCTGAATGGGGAATTGTGTCAAATTTTTAGTAGTAATCCATCCACCGAGGTGATTGACATCAGGTTGAAGATCTTGTTGTAAGGCAGTTAGGGAGTAGATGGAGTAGTGGACCATGTCATCTCTTTATAGGAGAGAAAGGTAAGGAAGATCAAGAGGAAATTTACAGAGAGCAGAAGGGGCAAGAATAGATCCTTGAGGTACACCTTCGAGTAGTGGATAGGAGTGGGAGAGAGGTACAAGAGTTACAGTTCATTGAAAAATTGTGCTTGGTTAGACAACTTTGGAACCAAGGGATGGCATAGGTTCATAGGTAGGTACTAGGCTATTGGCCCTAGGGCCTATATAAGCCTAGCTAAAAAGTACCCTGGCTTTCGCCAACCAAAAAATTATTTTCCTGTGCCACTGTCGAGCAGAGCCACAGAAGTGATCCTTGGGGTGAATTTCCTATCTCCCATCCAATCATCAAGATTTTTCTTGAAGAGTGCTAATGAGGAGCTTTGTTTGATATAGATAGGTAGGTAGTTTGTTCCAGAGTATGGGAAGTCTCTGGGACAGGAATCTATCCCTCCAGCATGTTCTGTTTATTGTGGTGACAAGGTTTAGGTCCCTAGAGCATGTAGCTCAGAGGGATTGGGATTTCATTAAGTGGAACATGTCCAAAAGCTCTGGGTTTGACATAGCTTTGTGTGTTAGGCAGAGATCGCCTCTGAGTAGGCGATATGTGATGGAGTAAAGCTGCAGTTTCTTGAGACAGTCTCCATAGGGCATCTGTTTGAGGCCGGTAATCCTCTTTGTGAGGTATTTCTGTGGCCTTTCCAGTTGTTGTAGATGTCTTGTGAGTTACATACCAAAAGGGGCATTGTACTCTATAATGGGTCTAATGAGTGACAACCTTTTTTTTCCTGGAAGAGAAACCTTTTGTGATGAGGTGTGCCACATAGAAGGATTTCCTGACTACTGTGGCGATGTGATTATCAAAGGAGAGACTACTGTCCACCTGTGTCCCAAGGTCTCTTATCACACTTTCGGTGTTAAGTAGACTACCGCCTATGTGGTAGTTCATGGGTACAGAGTTTTTACCAAAAGGGATGACAATGCACTTTTTGGCATTGAGCTTGAGGCCATGGCTTTGACACCAGGCATCTGTCTCAACGAGGCTCTTTTGTAGGATGTCCACATCTTTTGAAGTTTTGATTATGGTTCCTAGTTTGCAGTCATCTGTGAACTTTGTTAGCCAAAGACCTTCTGTGTTAGCCTGTACTTCAGAGAAGTAGATACCAAACAGGAGAGGATTCAGGACTGAACCCTACAGTACTCCACTTATCACTGGTCTGAAGTTGGATCTGGAGTCTGTTATTTTCACAGTGTGGGTTCTGTCAGTGAGCGGGTTGGCAACCCATCTTGTGACATAGGGATTTATACCTAGTTTAGTGAGTTTATTTATAATTCCAGAGTGGGGGGTGGTGTTGAAAGCCTTGGCGAGATCTAGATAGGCTGTGTGAACCACCTTATCCTCATCTACGGCTTTGCTGACTGCTTCAAAGAAGTCTATCAGGTTTAGGAGACATGATCTGCGTTTTACAAACCTGAACTGGGTGGGGTCCTGAGTTTGGAGATGACCAATGTCATTGTTTATAAGTTCCATGAGATTACGTTCCATAACCTTGAAGACCAAGCTCGTCAGGCTAATGTGGCAGTAGTCTCTGGGATCCGTGGTGGCTCCCCCTTTGTGGAGTGGGATAACTGTCACTGTGCACCATTCAGTGGGCTCATAGCCTGAGGTGAGGTTATGATTGAACATGGTACTTAGGTGTGGTGCCAGTTCGTTCTGTAGTTCATGTAGAACGCAGCCTGGTATGTTGTCAGGTCCCACGGATGCTGTGTTCTTGGCTTTGGAGAGTTTGTTTTTTTCCTGTGCAGCTGTGATTACAGGAACTTTGCATTCTTCTAGTATAGAGATTGGCCCTTTATGGGATGAGAGGGGGGTAAAGTTAGCACTGAACCTATTTGCCAGGATGTTGGCAATATCAGTTGGGTCTGCATATTTAGTGCCATTTTGCTGTAACTCAGAGCAGATCTGAGTGTTGCCATTGAGATTCTTGATATAGCTATAGAGTGCTTTGTGGTTGTCTTTAGAGTAAATGGAGATTTTGTTTTTGTAACTAGCTTTGGAGGATTTTATGAGGGATCTCAGCTTCTTACTTAGGCTGACCAGGGAGTTCCTCCAGTCATGGGATTTTACTCTTTTTTTGCAACAGTTTCTTTCTTCTGTTGTAGAGTTTGCTTATGGCAGGGGACCACCAGATTTGTTTGCATTTTTTGGAGGATAGCATCTTGGTTCTGTTAGGGATTGCACGATTCATGCACTCATGTAAGTGCTTATAAAGTGCATTTGTGTAGGATTCAGCAGTCATATCTCTATTGCCCGTCAGCATGGGTGTCGTGAAGTTTGCCACTTCTGTTTTAAGAAGTGTGAAGTTGGCTTTGGAGAATTTTTTTATGGTGGTTTCCCTAATGGGGGTGGGGGAGGAATGTGGATGTCTAGGGTGATTAGCTTGTGGTCGGATGTGACCAACGAGGAATTGACCTCCGGTTGGGGTGGGGATAAGTTGATCCAAGGCATTGGAATTTATGAATTCCAGAAAACACTGAGCACAAGAGTTGGTATATGAATTTTCCCAGTTAATGGTGGGGTAGTTGAAATCACCCATTATTAGGGTGTTAGGTTGTACCCTAATATTTTCTAGTGTATTGAGAAATGAGGAGTGGGAATCCTGGGGCATGGTGGGGGATCTGTAGCAAGCTACAATTTGGATTGTGGTCTTGCCCAGAGTTAGCTGCAGCAGTGGTCCCACTCCACAAGGGGGGTGCCTCTTCAGACCCTGGAAACTACCGCCCCATAAGCTTAACTAGCCTGGTCTGCAAAGCTATGGAAAGAATCATTATGGAACTCATAAACAGAGACATAGGGGACCTACAGACACTTGACCCCACCCAGTTCGGCTTTGTAAAGGGCAGATCCTGCCTTTTAAACCTGGTTGACTTTTTCGAAACAGTCACTAGTGCCATTGATGAGGGCAAAGCAGTCCATACAGCATACCTGGACTTGGCTAAGGCCTTCGACACAATACCTCACTCAGGCATCATAGATAAGCTAAGCAGCTTAAAAGTAAACCCTTATGTCACTAGATGGGTTGCAAACTGGCTAAAGGACAGAACCCATAAAGTTAAAATCACTGGAGCAATGTCAGACTCAAAGCCAGTCACAAGTGGTGTCCCACAGGGATCTGTCCTGGGACCCCTCTTGTTCGGCATTTATTTCTCAGATGTTAAAGCAAACATGGGAGGGCTGTGACTGACAAAGTTCGCAGATGACTGCAAACTAGGTGCCATAGTCGACACACCAGCAGACACACACATCCAACAAAAAGGCCTCACTGAAACGGACAACTGGTGCCATAGTCACGGCCTTAAACTAAATGCCAAAAAATGTATAGTCATCCCTTTTGGAAAAAACAAATTACCCACAAATTATCACATAGACAGCAACCCACTGAGTATGGAAAAAGTAATCAGAGACCTAGGGACCCAAGTAGACAGCGACCTCTCATTTGACACCCACGTTGCCAAAGTGGTTAGAAAAACATTCTACCTTGCACACCTCATCATGAAGGGATTCACATCCAGATCCAAGGATGTCATTGTACCCCTATATTCCTCCCTCATCAGACCCATGATTGAGTACAATGCCCCATTTGGTATGTACCTCACCCGGCATTTGCAACAGCTGGAGAGACCACAAAAGTACCTCACCAAAAGGATCAAGGGTCTCCAACATATGTCTTATTCTGCCAGACTAAAGAAACTTCAGCTCTATTCAGTAGCATACCGCCTGCTCAGAGGTGATCTCTGCCTGACGTACAAGGCCATGTCCAATCAGGATCTGATGGACATGCTCCACCTCAAAAAACCCAAATCCATCAGGACCACGAGAGCTAAAGACTTAAACCTCGGCACAAGTATGAATAGGACATGCTGGAGGGATAGATTCATAACCCAGAGGCTTCCTATGCTTTGGAACAGGATCCCAGTTCGTATTAGGCAGAGCCCCTCACTGACTCTCTTCAAGAGAAATCTTGATGAGTGGATGGGAGATCGCAAGTTTACCCCAGGGGTCACATCTGTGTCACTACTAGACAGGGGCACAGTAAACTAATTCTAGTATATAAAGGGACCTTCATTGTGTCACTACTAGACAGAGGCACAGTATTCTAGATTTATTCTGTAAATTTTTGTACCGTTTCATGGGGTGGCAAAACCCACTTCACTATGGCTAGGCTTACAAATGCCCCAGGGCAGATAGCCTAGTACTATACTATGAAACTATGAAACTATGGATAATCTCGGATGCATTATGCTGAGCAACTAGCCTGGAGGTGTGGATATCCTTAATGAATATGAACATGCCTCCACCTTTAGTGTTTCGGTCCAGGTTAGGCAGCCACAAGGTGTGGCATGAATTATAGCCTGGTAATGCAGGGGTACTCTCTGGATCCTTGAACCAGGTCTCTGTCACTGCACAGATGTTGATGTTCTCCATTTTAAGGAGTACCTCGAGGGAGTGCATTTTGAGGTTTAGATTTCTAACATTGCGTAGCAATACCCTCAGATTCTGCTTGCATGTACCTGTTACGATGGTGAATTTGTCATTTGAACCTTGCCTAAAAAGGGCACTATAGGGGTGGCTAGAGCCTCAGCCAGTATCTGTAATCCCAGGGGTGACAGGTGCAGGCCCTCTCTGGCAAAGCATTGTGGTTTGTCGATCATGTCATCCCAGGCAGACAGATACTGGATCCCCTTAGAATGACACCAGAAGCTTAGCCAGTTGTTGAAGTCAATCATTTTGTCCTTGTACTGTGGCATCATTCTGGGTGATGGCAGGATGCTACTCCGGGCTAGGGTCATACCTGCCTGAGCTACAAGATCAGAGAGCTCCTCCATGTCTCTTTTCATGTAGTCCAGGGAGGTATGTCTCAGGTCATTCACACCAACATGGACAATGACAGAGTCATATTTGTACTTGTTGTGGAGTGACCTGAGTGCATGCATTATGTGGCGGATCCTGGCACCTGACAGGCAGCTGACAGTAACTTTCTCCTTGTTTAGCCTGGTGAGTGGAACATCAGTGTGCCTGACTATACAGTCACCTATGACTAGAGTGTTAGGTACGTTGTTATGCCTTATGGGCTGTGGTTGAGTGGCACACTGAGTTTGTGGGCTAACTGTCATTAGGGTTGTGTTGGGGGGGGTGGAGGTTGCTTGTGTTTTTGCTTTGGAGGTCTGTGTTGCTTGGGCAGGTTTTTACTGAGAGCCTCCATGAATGTAGGTGTCTGTTTTGTGTTTCTATGTGTGTGTTTTGGTGGTGTAGGATTTGAGGCACCATGTGATGAGTGTGGTGTGGTGCAAGTGTCTACCTTCTCCTCTTGACTGTCTAGTCCAGTCTTGGGTGAAGAGAGCTTTGCTTCCAGTTTGGCTATATAAGTGCATCTCTCACATGTTGTAGTGTTGGGTGGTAGGAGGAGAGGATTGTCTGTGTACATGAGGCAATTGCTGCATTGCCCCAAGATGCCCAGATTCATCAGGTAGACAGAAGAAAACATCGGGAGCTGACCCTTAGACATGCCTGGATAGGTGCTTATTTGTTAAGTACTAGAAACTGTTTTCCTCTAGACAAGTGAGGAAAGTTGAGTGCTGTAGTAATTTGTAGCTTATTTAGTGCTTACAATGAGTTCTGAACAAGTGCTGAGCTCAAAGAAACAGACAAGTGCTGAAACTAAAAAACTGCCTAGTTCTAAGAAACCAAATTAAGCTAGAAGGCTTTCCTCAAACACAGAAAGGCTTGGGGGCTCAAAAGCCCACAACCAGTCCTGGACATAGCAAATCTGTATCCAGACTAGACAACCCACAGAAAAGTCAGGAAACAAGCTTAGAAATTTTTTTTCAGAGCATCAGGGCAAATGTCTAGTTTCGAAAGGTGGATTATAAGAGTGGAGTGACTGACTAAACTAAAGGTTCTGGTGAGGTGTGTAAAACTACACTTTTTAGCTGATAATGATTATTTTTACATATGTATATTTTATTACTGTCTTGTTGCCGCTAAATAAATGTAATTCAGATTTTTTTTATATTCCCAAGCAGAGACTGAAACTGGACAGTTGTGAACAGTGTTCTATCCAGGTAAACACATTTTAAATAAATAAATGGCAAGGGTGGGGGAGTGCAGGTTACCCCTGCAAAAAAGGCCATAATAGTATAACAGCACGTTTCACAACTTGCAAAATTCTCATTGAATTGGTGTTTATTTTTCGATGTGTCAAAACTCAAACTGTTATACATTTCACTTCTGACAGGAAGCCAAGCTGAGGTAGTGGTAATGGTGTCCATGTCAGGTATTCATCAACCAACAGGAAACAACGAGACATAAACACTTAACAAAATTAAGCATTTACACTGTTAAGTGGTGTGATCCATGACTTTCTTTCTAATATATTTTTCCTGACTTGACTGATGAAGTCCTGGTTGCACCATTATGTCCTGATAAGGACATGGCTGTTGCCACCTCTCAGACTATCAGGGGACAGAGATACCAGGAACTATTTAAATAATATATGGAACCACTTAAATAGTATGATTTAAAAGGGCTCAATGGCTCCTCAACCATGACATTCACAGAGAGTAAGGTATTATTTTCAGTTCACTTCAGGTAGCTTATCTGATAATGAGCAGCTGTGTTACTCCTAGTTAGGAAAATAAGAGAAAAGTTAAATGAACTGTCTTGCACAGAAATAATGCTTTTTCAAATACCAGGTCTGAATCCAGTATTCAGTAACTGAGGAACAGTAGGATGATGTCACATACCTAAATAGAATTTGATCTCCTACAAATGAGTAAAACAGTAATGTTTTGATTTGTTTGACATGTAAGAAAATATGCCCTATATGTAGGTGATACATTACATTAGTATGGATCACACCATCAGGTCCTATTTACCTTATAATGAGGACAGGCATGGGTATTTGAAGTATTACCACACTTCTAAAGGTAAAGTTCCTAGTAAAGCACAACTTGGATGTATGGATGAGTAATAGAAAATTTATCCCAGAACTGTCCCCTGTACCACTAATGTAAAGGTCCCTTCAAATTATCTATGACACAATCCCAGTTATTCTGACTAGAGGCAATATATAATTATTGACAGTGGAATAGAGAAGTTCAATTTAACACCAAATGAGATAGATTAATTCTGTCACCAAATGAGAAATTGGCTAGGCTAAAATGGCCTTCAATGGCAGCTTGTTGAGTACTTACCCATGAACGTATAAAAAAGGTCAGGTAGGACAGTTTTTTTTTTCACAGAGAAAGCTAAGTAAAGGTCACCATGGAGATATTTGCATAATATAGATTATAGTTATAGGACTGTTACCCAATCCAGGTAGCTTAAGGAATTTAGTTTTGTGATTTTTTTTTGTTCTTAGAAATCACTGTGGCCTTTCCAGTTGTTTAATCTTGTTACTTTGCCATGTTAACACTACTTGGGAGTTTTCACTCCAGGCCTACTCTGAAAAAAAAGAAAAGGGAACATTCTAGCACAAATAATGTTCTTGTGATTTGTTTGGAGAGGTACATAACATTATACATTACGATGAAACTACTGAGGAAAAATATGGGGGAGTTATGATTTTCTTATTTCTGATGGATATGCCTTTGGCAGTTAGCTAAGTCTAGTAGAATTAGTCACTATGACTGATACGTTGTAGTAAAAAGGACAGCTCATTGTCAATGATTATGCTTAGGTCCCTAATGACTGTGTCATTTGGATAGCCCTGTCTTTCAAATGAAACTGTGCTATATTTTTTCACATTGAGCTTGAGACCATGGTCAGATCACCAGGTATTGGAAAATGAAGCTATTATTGCAAGAGCTGAGTGCCAGGAGTGGGTTAATAATGGCACTCAAGTTTGCAGTCATCAGAAAATTTGGTTAACCACAAGCCTTTGATGTCTGCTTTCATACCACAGAAGTAGATGCCAAAGAGGCAGGGCCTAAAGACTGAGTCCTGTGAGACACAAGTTACATTTGTGTGCAGAGGTGCTACAGCCCTAACTTTATGTGTCCTGTTAGTGGGCCTTTTGGCTATCTAGCAGATGGCATTGGGTTAATGTTTATGCATGTCAACTTGTCACAAATAACAGCATGCAGAAATGTATCAAAGGCCTTACAGAAAACTATACAGTATTACAGAGACTACTACTCCTTGCAACCAATGTGCTGCCAGGAGCAAGATGTCCCTGATGGGCATCACTTACTGTCTTTTCATGTAAAGTTCTGACACTCATACAACTATATAGTTTGCAAAGGCAATAAGTGTTAAAGTCCTGTGAAACAGCTAGGAGGTAATACTGTATTTAGGAAAAAAACAAATCACAAGAACATTATTTGTACTAGAATGTTCTCTTTTCCCTGGAGTGAAAACGTCCAAGTAGCATTAACATGACAAAGTAACAAGGTTAAACAAACAGTTCCTGAGAGAAGTACAGTAAATCAATGATTTTTAACGAAGTCAGACTAATTAGCACTTTGAATTAATTTTGTTAGCCAATTACTGAATTGTTCCAGCACTGTGAAAGATTAACTGCTGGTACTCTTAGACAATGTCACACCAACAACAATAATTAACTGTATGGTGGTGGTAAAGCAATATATACGAAATTTAATAAGATCATTCATTTTGACATTTAAATCAGCAAGACACTGTTTAAAATGTGAGAAAATAAATAAGTAGAGGTGAGATTTAGAAATGTTCAACTTGTATTTTGAGGAGATATGCTGAATAAGAAAGAATAGGCTAAGATGTGAAGTGACTGACAAGGTTTTATGGTTAGACAGTTAAATTTAGCCTGAGCTGGGACTGCAGAATCAGCTCAGAGATGAAAGCACTCAGAACTGGATAGATTTTGTCAGTGGGGACTTATTATTGAAGCTAGACAGTTCCCTTAATGCTAATAAACAAACTGGTGCTTATTATAACTGTCTTGAATGTATAAGGAGTTAATAATTTGAGGGATGACTTCCCTTCAGATCACCTTACCTTTCAGTAAATTGAAATAATATCAGTTTGTGTACAAAATTAATTAGCATTTGTGACGACCGTGCCCTGGCCCAGCAATCAAGGAGCCTCAATCCTCACCACTAACACCAGGCAGGTCATCTCCTAGAAGAGGAAAGGATAACTAATACACACAGTTGTTTGTCTTTCAGCTTTTTCCGGTTAGGGGGCGCCACAGCAAAACTCCGGTCTGCTAATGATTGGCAGTTGTTTTTTATGGTGTCGAGTTGCCAGCCCAACACCCAGCCTTCAACGAAGGCACATCCATTCAAAGCAAGTCTTTCGAACTCTCACTCGACCGCGGGGAGGACATGCAGACTCCACACAGAAGGCACTCCCAACCCAAGCTGAGAATCGAACGGGAGAACCTCTTGCTGTGAGGCAACAATGCCATGGCTGCACCACCGCGAAAGTTAACTAATACACACAGTAAAGTACAATTTCCCTTAAGTGCACACAGAGATCACAGTCAGTCTGGGGCTGGCTGCTCCCTTGCTCACCAGGTCCCCAATAAGACTCCCTACTGGCACAGCTATAGGGTCCAGGTCTCAGCCTAATTGGGCAAGCTAGGACCTCCAGTACCCTCTCTGTCCAACCAGCGCTTTGTGTCCCTGCCCAAGTAGCTGACAAAACACACACACACTTTGAGATAAGTATTTATACAACTTCACAGACACTCCTGGGAAAGGCTGACACAGATTCTCCAGCTGTGCCCCTTTACCCAGACTATACGGTAGCAATTACTGCCACCACCCAGTTAATAATATCAGCTACTAAAAGGCCCTTAAAAGGGTGTCCAATTATTACTGTGCAATATTAATATCCAATGGTAATGTGACTATACAATCTAAGGCTTATTGGAAGGGCTTAGACGGTAAACTCTATAAATATATAATGTACTCTACAGCATACTTCATCTCTACACAAACCAGCCACAGGTAGAAGGTTTTAAAAATATTTAATAATAAATAATTAAAACACAGGGCACATCTACTACACCACAGAGATATCTAAGAGTTCACAGATCACACAGAAACGTAAAGTAATACAGTAGGACAGGTCTGGTTTCAAAGAAAAATACCTAATTAATCTTTACTAGCTTTAACTATTCCTACAAGATATCACAGTGCTAAGCATAAGCAGAGTGCTGATAAGTTAGATGTCCAGATCAAAATGCCTCCAGGTCTCTTGTGAGCAATAGTATTTAAACATTACTAACAAACATGTCTCTAAGGCCCTCCCAAAATTACATAATTTTTCTCACTTAGGTTTTCTCAGTATTCATTTTGCATCATCTTAACACCTAGTCTGAGTTCTCAGGCCACAAACTGCATTATTTAGCAATCTAACACCTGCACAGAAACTTACAACAATAGAAGACATTTCACATGTATATACTAACAGAAACTAAAGCAATAAAGCACCTTCCATATCTAAATTTTAGTAATAAACTTTAGCCTAAAAACAATGGGCATGAAATCTTCATCCATCCGCCCTCGGGCCAAATTCTAACATGAAAGGATAACCACAAAAGTCAAAAAAAGTCTCTGGAAGAGTGCTGTTACGTATCCAAATGATTTATTAAAATGAAGTAAAATCACA